>NW_026893692.1:0-300000 GCF_032452875.1 Bos javanicus | reverse complement strand
CACGTGATCAGTGCATGATCAGTCACGTGATCAGTGTGTGATCAGCCACGTGATCAGTGCATGATAGCCACGTGATCAGTGCATGATCAGCCACGTGATCAGTGCATGATCAGTCACGTGATCAGATGCATGATCAGCCACGTGATCAGTGCATGATCAGTCACGTGATCAGTACATGATCAGTCACGTGATCAGTGCATGATCATTTACGTGATCAGTGCATGATCAGTCACGTGACCAGTATATGGTTGCTACGTGATCATTCCATGACGAGCCACGTGAGCAGTGCATGATAGCCACGTGATGTGTGCATGAGTTACGTGAGCAGAGTATGATCAGCCACGTGATCAGTGCATGAGTGCCACGTGATCAGTGCATGATATGTCACGTGACAGGTGTGTGATCAGCCACGTGAACAGTGCATGTTCAGCCACGTGATCAGTGCATGATAGCCACGTGATCAGTGCATGATCAGTTACGTGAGCAGTGTATGATCAGCCACGTGATCAGTGCATGGTCAGACACGTGAACAGTGTATGATCAGCCACGTGATCAGTGCATGATATCCAAGTGATCAGTGCATGATCATCACGTGATCAGTGTATGATCAGCCACGTGAACAGTGCATGCTCAGTCACGTGATCTGGGCCTGCTGAGCTGCGTGATTACTGTCTGCTCATCTGCTTGACAATTGCCAGCTGAGCTGCACGATTCCTGCCTGTCATCTGCTTGACAATTGCCAGCTGTGCTGCGTAATTCCTGCCTGCTCAGCTGCTTGATTATTGCCAGCTGAGCAGCATGATTCCTCACACCTGAGTTCCATGATTATTGCCTGCTGACTGTTTGATTCGTGCCTACTCAGCTCTTTGTTTATTGCCTCCAGAGGCACATGATCAGTGTATGATAGCAAACATGATCAGCGCATGATCAGTCACATGATCAGCGCCATTAAGTCACGTGATCACTACATGATAGTCATGTGATCAGTCCATGCTCAGTCACGGTATCAGTGCATGATCAGCCACGTGATCAGTGCATGATCTGTCACATGATTAGTGTATGATCATCCACGTGATCAGTGCATGGGCAGTCATGTGATCAGTGCATGATATAGACGTGATCAGTGCATGATCAGTCTAGTGATCAGTGCATGATAGCCACGTGATCAGTGCATGATCAGTCACCTGATGGGTGTATGATCATTCACGTGACCTGTACATGGTAGCTACATGATCATTGCATGATCAGCCACGTGATCAGTGCATGATAGCCACGTGATCAGTGCATGATCAGTCACGTGATCAGTGCATGATCAGTCACGTGATCAGTGCATGATCAGTCATGTGACCAGTACATGGTAGCTGCGTGATCATGCATGATCAGCCACGTGATCAGTGCATGATAGCCACGTGATCAGTGCATGATCAGTCACGTGATCAGTGCATGATCAGTCACGTGATCAGTGCATGATCAGTCACGTGATCAGTGCATGATCAGTCACGTGATCAGTGCATGATAGCTACGTGATCATGCATGATCAGCCACGTGATCAGTGCATGATAGCCACGTGATCAGTGCATGATCAGCCACGTGATCAGTGCATGATCAGTCACGTGATCAGTGCATGATCAGTCACGTGATCAGTACATGGTAGCTACGTGATCATGCATGATCAGCCACGTGATCAGTGCATGATAGCCACGTGATCAGTGCATGATCAGCCACGTGATCAGTGCATGATCAGTCACGTGATCAGTGCATGATCAGCCACGTGATCAGTGCATGATCAGCCACGTGATCAGTGCATGATCAGCCACGTGATCAGTGCATGATAGCCACGTGATCAGTGCATGATCAGTCACGTGATCAGTGCATGATCAGTCACGTGATCAGTGTGTGATCAGCCACGTGACAGTGCATGCTCAGTCACGTGATCAGGGCCTGCTGAGCTGCGTGATTACTGTCTGCTCATCTGCTTGACAATTGCCAGCTGAGCTGCACGATTCCTGCCTGTCATCTGCTTGACAATTGCCACCTGTGCTGCGTAATTCCTGCCTGCTCATCTACTTGATTATTGCCAGCTGAGCAGCATGATTTCTCAGAGCTGAGTTCCATGATTATAGCCTGCTGACTGATTCCTGCCTACTCAGCTCTTTGTTCATTGCCTCCAGAGGCACATGATCAGTGTATGATACCAAACATGATCAGCACATGATCAGTCACATGATCAGTGCATGATAAGCCACGTGATCAGTGCATGATCAGTTATGTGATCAGTGCATGATCAGTCATGTGACAGTGCATGGTAGCTGCGTGATCAGTGCATGATCAGCCACGTGATCAGTGCATGATAGCCACGTGATCAGTGCATGATCAGTCACGTGATCAGTGCATGATCAGTCACGTGATCAGTGCATGATCAGTCACGTGATCAGTGCATGATCAGTCACGTGATCAGTGCATGATCAGTCACGTGACCAGTGCATGGCAGCTCCGTGATCAGTGCATGATCAGCCACGTGATCAGTGCATGATAGCCACGTGATCAGTGCATGATAGCCACGTGATCAGTGCATGATCAGTCACGTGATAGTGCATGATCAGCCACGTGATCAGTGCATGATAGCCACGTGATCAGTGCATGATAGCCACGTGATCAGTGCATGATCAGTCACGTGATCAGTGCATGATCAGTCACGTGATCAGTGTGATCAGCCACGTGATCAGTGCATGATCAGCCACGTGATCAGTGCATGATCAGCCACGTGATCAGTGCATGATCAGTCACGTGATCAGTGCATGATAGCTACGTGATCAGTGCATGATCAGCCACGTGATCAGTGCATGATAGCCACGTGATCAGTGCATGATAGCCACGTGATCAGTGCATGATAGCCACGTGATCAGTGCATGATCAGTCACGTGATACATGTGTGATCAGCCACGTGATCAGTGCATGATGAGCCACGTGATCAGTGCATGATCAATTACGTGATCAGTGCATGATCAGTCACGTGACCAGTACATGGTTGCTACGTGATCATTGCATGATCAGCCACGTGAGCAGTGCATGATAGCCACGTGATCAGTGCATGATCAGTCACGTGATCAGTACATGATCAGTCACGTGAACAGTGCATGATCATTTACGTGATCTGTGCATGATCAGTCACGTGACCAGTATATGGTAGCTACGTGATCATTCCATGACGAGCCACGTGAGCAGTGCATGATAGCCACGTGATGTGTGCATGAGTTACGTGAGCAGAGTATGATCAGCCACGTGATCAGTGCATGAGTGCCACGTGATCAGTGCATGATATGTCACGTGACAGGTGTGTGATCAGCCACGTGAACAGTGCATGTTCAGCCACGTGATCAGTGCATGATAGCCACGTGATCAGTGCATGATCAGTTACGTGAGCAGTGTATGATCAGCCACGTGATCAGTGCATGGTCAGACACGTGAACAGTGTATGATCAGCCACGTGATCAGTGCATGATATCCAAGTGATCAGTGCATGATCATCACGTGATCAGTGTATGATCAGCCACGTGAACAGTGCATGCTCAGTCACGTGATCTGGGCCTGCTGAGCTGCGTGATTACTGTCTGCTCATCTGCTTGACAATTGCCAGCTGAGCTGCACGATTCCTGCCTGCTCAGCTGCTTGATTATTGCCAGCTGAGCAGCATGATTCCTCACACCTGAGTTCCATGATTATTGCCTGCTGACTGTTTGATTCGTGCCTACTCAGCTCTTTGTTTATTGCCTCCAGAGGCACATGATCAGTGTATGATAGCAAACATGATCAGCGCATGATCAGTCACATGATCAGCGCCATTAAGTCACGTGATCACTACATGATAGTCATGTGATCAGTCCATGCTCAGTCACGGTATCAGTGCATGATCAGCCACGTGATCAGTGCATGATCTGTCACATGATTAGTGTATGATCATCCACGTGATCAGTGCATGGGCAGTCATGTGATCAGTGCATGATATAGACGTGATCAGTGCATGATCAGTCTCGTGATCAGTGCATGATAGCCACGTGATCAGTGCATGATCAGTCACCTGATGGGTGTATGATCATTCACGTGACCTGTACATGGTAGCTACATGATCATTGCATGATCAGCCACGTGAGTAGTGCATGATAGCCACGTGATCACTGCATGATCAGTCACGTGATCAGTGCATGATCAGTCATGTGACCAGTACATGGTAGCTGCGTGATCATGGCATGATCAGCCACGTGAGCAGTGCATGATAGCCACGTGATCAGTGCATGATCAGTCACGTGATCAGTGCATGATCAGTCACGTGATCAGTGCATGATCAGCCACGTGATCAGTGCATGATCAGTCACGTGATCAGTGCATGATCAGCCACGTGATCAGTGCATGATCAGTCACGTGATCAGTGCATGATATAGACGTGATCAGTGCATGATCAGTCACGTGATCAGTGCATGATAGCCACGTGATCAGTGCATGATCAGTCACGTGATCAGTGCATGATCAGTCACGTGACCAGTACATGGTAGCTACGTGATCATTGCATGATCAGCCACGTGATCAGTGCATGATAGCCACGTGATCAGTGCATGATCAGTCACGTGATCAGTGCATGATCAGTCACGTGACCAGTGCATGATAGCTGCGTGATCATGCATGATCAGCCACGTGATCAGTGCATGATAGCCACGTGATCAGTGCATGATCAGTCACGTGATCAGTGCATGATCAGTCACGTGATCAGTGCATGATCAGCCACGTGATCAGTGCATGATCAGTCACGTGATCAGTGCATGATCAGCCACGTGATCAGTGCATGATCAGCCACGTGATCAGTGCATGATCAGCCACGTGATCAGTGCATGATAGCCACGTGATCAGTGCATGATCAGTCACGTGATCAGTGCATGATCAGTCACGTGATCAGTGCATGATCAGCCACGTGATCAGTGCATGATCAGCCACGTGATCAGTGCATGATCAATTACGTGATCAGTGCATGATCAGTCACGTGATCAGTGCATGATAGCTACGTGATCAGTGCATGATCAGCCACGTGATCAGTGCATGATAGCCACGTGATCAGTGCATGATCAGTCATGTGATCGTGTGTGATCAGCCACGTGATCAGTGCATGATATCCACGTGATCAGTGCATGACAGCCACGTGATCAGTGCATGAGAGCCACGTGATCAGTGCATGATCAGTCACGTGATACATGTGTGATCAGCCACGTGATCAGTGCATGATGAGCCACGTGATCAGTGCATGATCAATTACGTGATCAGTGCATGATCAGTCACGTGACCAGTACATGGTTGCTACGTGATCGTGCATGATCAGCCACGTGATCAGTGCATGATAGCCACGTGATCAGTGCATGATCAGTCACGTGATCAGTGCATGATCAGTCACGTGATCAGTGCATGATCATTTACGTGATCAGTGCATGATCAGTCACGTGACCAGTATATGGTTGCTACGTGATCATTCCATGACAGCCACGTGAGCAGTGCATGATAGCCACGTGATGTGTGCATGAGTTACGTGATCAGTGTATGATCAGCCACGTGATCAGTGCATGAGTGCCACGTGATCAGTGCATGATAGTCACGTGACAGTGTGTGATCAGCCACGTGATCAGTGCATGATCAGCCACGTGATCAGTGCATGATAGCCACGTGATCAGTGCATGATCAGTCACGTGATCAGTGTATGATCAGCCACGTGATCAGTGCATGATCAGTCACGTGATCAGTGCATGATCAGCCACGTGATCAGTGCATGCTCAGTCACGTGATCAGTGCCTGCTGAGCTGCGTGATTCCTGCCTGTCATCTGCTTGACAATTGCCAGCTGTGCTGCGTAATTCCTGCCTGCTCAGCTGCTTGATTATTGCCAGCTGAGCAGCATGATTCCTCACACCTGAGTTCCATGATTATTGCCTGCTGACTGTTTGATTCGTGCCTACTCAGCTCTTTGTTTATTGCCTCCAGAGGCACATGATCAGTGTATGATAGCAAACATGATCAGCGCATGATCAGTCACATGATCAGCGCCATTAAGTCACGTGATCACTACATGATAGTCATGTGATCAGTCCATGCTCAGTCACGGTATCAGTGCATGATCAGCCACGTGATCAGTGCATGATCTGTCACAAGATTAGTGTATGATCATCCACGTGATCAGTGCATGGCAGTCATGTGATCAGTGCATGATATAGACGTGATCAGTGCATGATCAGTCTCGTGATCAGTGCATGATAGCCACGTGATCAGTGCATGATCAGTCACCTGATGGGTGTATGATCATTCACGTGACCTGTACATGGTAGCTACATGATCATTGCATGATCAGCCACGTGAGTAGTGCATGATAGCCACGTGATCAGTGCATGATCAGTCACGTGATCAGTGCATGATCAGTCATGTGACCAGTACATGGTAGCTGCGTGATCATGGCATGATCAGCCACGTGATCAGTGCATGATAGCCACGTGATCAGTGCATGATCAGACACGTGATCAGTGCATGATCAGTCACGTGATCAGTGCATGATCAGCCACGTGATCAGTGCATGATCAGGCACGTGATCAGTGCATGTCAGCCACGTGATCAGTGCATGATAGCCACGTGATCAGTGCATGATCAGTCACGTGATCAGTGCATGATCAGTCACGTGATCAGTGCATGATCAGCCACGTGATCAGTGCATGATCAGCCACGTGATCAGTGCATGATCAATTACGTGATCAGTGCATGATCAGTCACGTGACCAGTGCATGGTAGCTACGTGATCATTGCATGATCAGCCACGTGATCAGTGCATGATAGCCACGTGATCAGTGCATGATCAGTCACGTGATCAGTGCATGATCAGCCACGTGATCAGTGCATGATATCCACGTGATCAGTGCATGATCAGCCACGTGATCAGTGCATGATCAGCCACGTGATCAGTGCATGATCAGTCACGTGATCATGTGTGATCAGCCACGTGATCAGTGCATGATCAGCCACGTGATCAGTGCATGATCAATTACGTGATCAGTGCATGATCAGTCACGTGATCAGTGCATGATAGCTACGTGATCAGTGCATGATCAGCCACGTGATCAGTGCATGATAGCCACGTGATCAGTGCATGATCAGTCACGTGATCAGTGCATGATCAGCCACGTGATCAGTGCATGATCAGTCACGTGATCAGTGCATGATCAGCCACGTGATCAGTGCATGATCAGTCACGTGATCAGTGCATGATCAGCCACGTGATCAGTGCATGATCAGCCACGTGATCAGTGCATGATCAGTCACGTGATCAGTGCATGATCAGCCACGTGATCAGTGCATGATCAGCCACGTGATCAGTGCATGATATCCACGTGATCAGTGCATGATCAGCCACGTGATCAGTGCATGATAGCCACGTGATCAGTGCATGATCAGTCACGTGATACATGTGTGATCAGCCACGTGATCAGTGCATGATGAGCCACGTGATCAGTGCAGGATCAATTACGTGATCAGTGCATGATCAGTCACGTGACCAGTACATGGTTGCTACGTGATCGTTGCATGATCAGCCACGTGAGCAGAGCATGATAGCCACGTGATCAGTGCATGATCAGTCACGTGATCAGTACATGATCAGTCACGTGAACAGTGCATGATCATTTACGTGATCTGTGCATGATCAGTCACGTGACCAGTATATGGTAGCTACGTGATCATTCCATGACGAGCCACGTGAGCAGTGCATGATAGCCACGTGATGTGTGCATGAGTTACGTGAGCAGAGTATGATCAGCCACGTGATCAGTGCATGAGTGCCACGTGATCAGTGCATGATATGTCACGTGACAGGTGTGTGATCAGCCACGTGAACAGTGCATGTTCAGCCACGTGATCAGTGCATGATAGCCACGTGATCAGTGCATGATCAGTTACGTGAGCAGTGTATGATCAGCCACGTGATCAGTGCATGGTCAGACACGTGAACAGTGTATGATCAGCCACGTGATCAGTGCATGATATCCAAGTGATCAGTGCATGATCATCACGTGATCAGTGTATGATCAGCCACGTGAACAGTGCATGCTCAGTCACGTGATCTGGGCCTGCTGAGCTGCGTGATTACTGTCTGCTCATCTGCTTGACAATTGCCAGCTGAGCTGCACGATTCCTGCCTGTCATCTGCTTGACAATTGCCAGCTGTGCTGCGTAATTCCTGCCTGCTCAGCTGCTTGATTATTGCCAGCTGAGCAGCATGATTCCTCACACCTGAGTTCCATGATTATTGCCTGCTGACTGTTTGATTCGTGCCTACTCAGCTCTTTGTTTATTGCCTCCAGAGGCACATGATCAGTGTATGATAGCAAACATGATCAGCGCATGATCAGTCACATGATCAGCGCCATTAAGTCACGTGATCACTACATGATAGTCATGTGATCAGTCCATGCTCAGTCACGGTATCAGTGCATGATCAGCCACGTGATCAGTGCATGATCTGTCACATGATTAGTGTATGATCATCCACGTGATCAGTGCATGGGCAGTCATGTGATCAGTGCATGATATAGACGTGATCAGTGCATGATCAGTCTCGTGATCAGTGCATGATAGCCACGTGATCAGTGCATGATCAGTCACCTGATGGGTGTATGATCATTCACGTGACCTGTACATGGTAGCTACATGATCATTGCATGATCAGCCACGTGAGTAGTGCATGATAGCCACGTGATCACTGCATGATCAGTCACGTGATCAGTGCATGATCAGTCATGTGACCAGTACATGGTAGCTGCGTGATCATGGCATGATCAGCCACGTGAGCAGTGCATGATAGCCACGTGATCAGTGCATGATCAGTCACGTGATCAGTGCATGATCAGTCACGTGATCAGTGCATGATCAGCCACGTGATCAGTGCATGATCAGGCACGTGATCAGTGCATGATCAGCCACGTGATCAGTGCATGATAGCCACGTGATCAGTGCATGATCAGTCACGTGATCAGTGCATGATCAGTCACGTGATCAGTGTGTGATCAGCCACGTGATCAGTGCATGATCAGTCACGTGATCAGGGCCTGCTGAGCTGCGTGATTACTGTCTGCTCATCTGCTTGACAATTGCCAGCTGAGCTGCACGATTCCTGCCTGTCAGCTGCTTGACAATTGCCACCTGTGCTGCGTAATTCCTGCCTGCTCATCTACTTGATTATTGCCAGCTGAGCAGCATGATTTCTCACAGGTGAGTTCCATGATTATAGCCTGCTGACTGATTCCTGCCTACTCAGCTCTATGTTCATTGCCTCCATAGGCACATGATCAGTGTATGATACCAAACATGATCAGCACATGATCAGTCACATGATCAGTGCATGATAAGCCACGTGATCAGTGCATGATCAGTTACGTGATCAGTGCATGATCAGTCACGTGACAGTGCATGGTAGCTGCGTGATCAGTGCATGATCAGCCACGTGATCAGTGCATGATAGCCACGTGATCAGTGCATGATCAGTCACGTGATCAGTGCATGATCAGTCACGTGATCAGTGCATGATCAGTCACGTGATCAGTGCATGATCAATTACGTGATCAGTGCATGATCAGTCACGTGATCAGTGCATGGCAGCTCCGTGATCATTGCATGATCAGCCACGTGATCAGTGCATGATAGCCACGTGATCAGTGCATGATAGCCACGTGATCAGTGCATGATCAGTCACGTGATCGTGTGTGATCAGCCACGTGATCAGTGCATGATAGCCACGTGATCAGTGCATGATAGCCACGTGATCAGTGCATGATCAGTCACGTGATCAGTGCATGATCAGTCACGTGATCAGTGTGATCAGCCACGTGATCAGTGCATGATCAGCCACGTGATCAGTGCATGATCAGTCACGTGATCAGTGCATGATCAGTCACGTGATCAGTGCATGGTAGCTACGTGATCAGTGCATGATCAGCCACGTGATCAGTGCATGATAGCCACGTGATCAGTGCATGATCAGCCACGTGATCAGTGCATGATCAGTCACGTGATCAGTGCATGATCAGTCACGTGACAGTACATGGTTGCTACGTGATCAGTGCATGATCAGCCACGTGATCAGTGCATGATAGCCACGTGATCAGTGCATGATCAGTCACGTGATCAGTGCATGATCAGTCACGTGATCAGTGCATGATCATTCACGTGATCAGTGCATGATCAGTCACGTGATCAGTACATGGTAGCTACGTGATCAGTGCATGATCAGCCACGTGATCAGTGCATGATAGCCACGTGATGTGCATGAGTCACGTGATCAGTGTATGATCAGCCACGTGATCAGTGCATGATGCCACGTGATCAGTGCATGATAGTCACGTGATCAGTGTGTGATCAGCCACGTGATCAGTGCATGATCAGCCACGTGATCAGTGCATGATAGCCACGTGATCAGTGCATGATCAGTTACGTGATCAGTGCATGATCAGCCACGTGATCAGTGCATGGTCAGACACGTGATCAGTGCATGATCAGCCACGTGATCAGTGCATGATAGCCACGTGATCAGTGCATGATCAGTCACGTGATCAGTGCATGATCAGCCACGTGATCAGTGCATGATCAATTACGTGATCAGTGCATGATCAGTCACGTGACCAGTACATGGTTGCTACGTGATCATTGCATGATCAGCCACGTGAGCAGTGCATGAAAGCCACGTGATGTGTGCATGAGTTACGTGAGCAGAGTATGATCAGCCACGTGATCAGTGCATGAGTGCCACGGGATCAGTGCATGATATGTCACGTGACAGGTGTGTGATCAGCCACGTGAACAGTGCATGTTCAGCCACGTGATCAGTGCATGATAGCCACGTGATCAGTGCATGATCAGTTACGTGAGCAGTGTATGATCAGCCACGTGATCAGTGCATGGTCAGACACGTGAACAGTGTATGATCAGCCACGTGATCAGTGCATGATATCCAAGTGATCAGTGCATGATCATCACGTGATCAGTGTATGATCAGCCACGTGAACAGTGCATGCTCAGTCACGTGATCTGGGCCTGCTGAGCTGCGTGATTACTGTCTGCTCATCTGCTTGACAATTGCCAGCTGAGCTGCACGATTCCTGCCTGTCATCTGCTTGACAATTGCCAGCTGTGCTGCGTAATTCCTGCCTGCTCAGCTGCTTGATTATTGCCAGCTGAGCAGCATGATTCCTCACACCTGAGTTCCATGATTATTGCCTGCTGACTGTTTGATTCGTGCCTACTCAGCTCTTTGTTTATTGCCTCCAGAGGCACATGATCAGTGTATGATAGCAAACATGATCAGCGCATGATCAGTCACATGATCAGCGCCATTAAGTCACGTGATCACTACATGATAGTCATGTGATCAGTCCATGCTCAGTCACGGTATCAGTGCATGATCAGCCACGTGATCAGTGCATGATCTGTCACATGATTAGTGTATGATCATCCACGTGATCAGTGCATGGGCAGTCATGTGATCAGTGCATGATATAGACGTGATCAGTGCATGATCAGTCTCGTGATCAGTGCATGATCAGCCACGTGATCAGTGCATGATCAGCCACGTGATCAGTGCATGATCAGTCACGTGATCAGTGCATGATCAGTCACGTGACCAGTACATGGTAGCTGCGTGATCATGCATGATCAGCCACGTGATCAGTGCATGATAGCCACGTGATCAGTGCATGATCAGTCACGTGATCAGTGCATGATCAGTCACGTGATCAGTGCATGATCAGCCACGTGATCAGTGCATGATCAGCCACGTGATCAGTGCATGATAGCCACGTGATCAGTGCATGATCAGTCACGTGATCATGTGTGATCAGCCACGTGATCAGTGCATGATCAGCCACGTGATCAGTGCATGATCAATTACGTGATCAGTGCATGATCAGTCACGTGATCAGTACATGGTAGCTACGTGATCAGTGCATGATCAGCCACGTGATCAGTGCATGATAGCCACGTGATCAGTGCATGATCAGTTACGTGATCAGTGCATGATCAGCCACGTGATCAGTGCATGATCAGACACGTGATCAGTGCATGATCAGCCACGTGATCAGTGCATGATAGCCACGTGATCAGTGCATGATCATCACGTGATCAGTGTATGATCAGCCACGTGAACAGTGCATGATCAGTCACGTGATCAGGGCCTGCTGAGCTGCGTGATTACTGTCTGCTCATCTGCTTGACAATTGCCAGCTGAGCTGCACGATTCCTGCCTGTCATCTGCTTGACAATTGCCAGCTGTGCTGCGTAATTCCTGCCTGCTCAGCTGCTTGATTATTGCCAGCTGAGCAGCATGATTCCTCACACCTGTGTTCCATGATTATTGCCTGCTGACTGTTTGATTCATGCCTACTCAGCTCTTTGTTTATTGCCTCCAGAGGCACATGATCAGTGTATGATAGCAAACATGATCAGTGCATGATCAGTCACATGATCAGCGCCATTAAGTCACGTGATCAGTGCATGATAGTCATGTGATCAGTCCATGATCAGTCACGGTATCAGTGCATGATCAGCCACGTGATCAGTGCATGATCAGTCACGTGATCAGTGCATGATCATCCACGTGATCAGTGCATGATCAGTCACGTGATCAGTGCATGATATAGACGTGAACAGTGCATGATCAGTCACGTGATCAGTGCATGATAGCCACGTGATCAGTGCATGATCATCACGTGATCAGTGTATGATCAGCCACGTGAACAGTGCATGCTCAGTCACGTGATCTGGGCCTGCTGAGCTGCGTGATTACTGTCTGCTCATCTGCTTGACAGTTGCCAGCTGAGCTGCACGATTCCTGCCTGTCATCTGCTTGACAATTGCCAGCTGTGCTGCGTAATTCCTGCCTGCTCAGCTGCTTGATTATTGCCAGCTGAGCAGCATGATTCCTCACACCTGTGTTCCATGATTATTGCCTGCTGACTGTTTGATTCGTGCCTACTCAGCTCTTTGTTTATTGCCTCCAGAGGCACATGATCAGTGTATGATAGCAAACATGATCAGCGCATGATCAGTCACATGATCAGCGCCATTAAGTCACGTGATCACTACATGATAGTCATGTGATCAGTCCATGCTCAGTCACGGTATCAGTGCATGATCAGCCACGTGATCAGTGCATGATCTGTCACATGATTAGTGTATGATCATCCACGTGATCAGTGCATGGGCAGTCATGTGATCAGTGCATGATATAGACGTGATCAGTGCATGATCAGTCACGTGATCAGTGCATGATAGCCACGTGATCAGTGCATGATCAGTCACCTGATGGGTGTATGATCATTCACGTGACCTGTACATGGTAGCTACATGATCATTGCATGATCAGCCACGTGAGTAGTGCATGATAGCCACGTGATCAGTGCATGATCAGTCACGTGATCAGTGCATGATCAGTCATGTGACCAGTACATGGTAGCTGCGTGATCATGGCATGATCAGCCACGTGAGCAGTGCATGATAGCCACGTGATCAGTGCATGATCAGTCACGTGATCAGTGCATGATCAGTCACGTGATCAGTGCATGATCAGCCACGTGATCAGTGCATGATCAGCCACGTGATCAGTGCATGATAGCCACGTGATCAGTGCATGATCAGTCACGTGATCAGTGCATGATCAGTCACGTGATCAGTGCATGATCAGCCACGTGATCAGTGCATGATCAGCCACGTGATCAGTGCATGATCAGTCACGTGATCAGTGCATGATCAGCCACGTGATCAGTGCATGATCAGCCACGTGATCAGTGCATGATCAGCCACGTGATCAGTGCATGATAGCCACGTGATCAGTGCATGATCAGTCACGTGATCAGTGCATGATCAGTCACGTGATCAGTGTATGATCAGCCACGTGATCAGTGCATGATCAGTCACGTGATCAGTGCATGCTGAGCTGCGTGATTACTGTCTGCTCATCTGCTTGACAATTGCCAGCTGAGCTGCACGATTCCTGCCTGTCAGCTGCTTGACAATTGCCACCTGTGCTGCATAATTCCTGCCTGCTCATCTACTTGATTATTGCCAGCTCAGCAGCATGATTTCTCAGAGGTGAGTTCCATGATTATAGCCTGCTGACTGATTCCTGCCTACTCAGCTCTATGTTCATTGCCTCCATAGGCACATGATCAGTGTATGACACCAAACATGATCAGTGCATGATCAGTCACATGATCAGTGCATGATAAGCCACGTGATCAGTGCATGATCAATCACGTGATCAGTGCATGATCAGTCACGTGACAGTACATGGTAGCTGCGTGATCAGTGCATGATCAGCCACGTGATCAGTGCATGATAGCCACGTGATCAGTGCATGATCAGTCACGTGATCAGTGCATGATCAGTCACGTGATCAGTGCATGATCAGTCACGTGATCAGTGCATGATCAATTACGTGATCAGTGCATGATCAGTCACGTGACCAGTGCATGGTAGCTACGTGATCATTGCATGATCAGCCACGTGAGCAGTGCATGATAGCCACGTGATGTGTGCATGAGTTACGTGAGCAGTGTATGATCAGCCACGTGATCAGTGCATGAGTGCCACGTGATCAGTGCATGATATGTCACGTGACAGTGTGTGATCAGCCACGTGAACAGTGCATGTTCAGCCACGTGATCAGTGCATGATAGCCACGTGATCAGTGCATGATCAGTTACGTGAGCAGTGTATGATCAGCCACGTGATCAGTGCATGGTCAGACACGTGAACAGTGTATGATCAGCCACGTGATCAGTGCATGATATCCAAGTGATCAGTGCATGATCATCACGTGATCAGTGTATGATCAGCCACGTGAACAGTGCATGCTCAGTCACGTGATCTGGGCCTGCTGAGCTGCGTGATTACTGTCTGCTCATCTGCTTGACAATTGCCAGCTGAGCTGCACGATTCCTGCCTGTCATCTGCTTGACAATTGCCAGCTGTGCTGCGTAATTCCTGCCTGCTCAGCTGCTTGATTATTGCCAGCTGAGCAGCATGATTCCTCACAGCTGAGTTCCATGATTATTGCCTGCTGACTGTTTGATTCGTGCCTACTCAGCTCTTTGTTTATTGCCTCCAGAGGCACATGATCAGTGTATGATAGCAAACATGATCAGCGCATGATCAGTCACATGATCAGCGCCATTAAGTCACGTGATCACTACATGATAGTCATGTGATCAGTCCATGCTCAGTCACGGTATCAGTGCATGATCAGCCACGTGATCAGTGCATGATCTGTCACAAGATTAGTGTATGATCATCCACGTGATCAGTGCATGGGCAGTCATGTGATCAGTGCATGATATAGACGTGATCAGTGCATGATCAGTCTCGTGATCAGTGCATGATAGCCACGTGATCAGTGCATGATCAGTCACCTGATGGGTGTATGATCATTCACGTGACCTGTACATGGTAGCTACATGATCATTGCATGATCAGCCACGTGAGTAGTGCATGATAGCCACGTGATCAGTGCATGATCAGTCACGTGATCAGTGCATGATCAGTCATGTGACCAGTACATGGTAGCTGCGTGATCATGCATGATCAGCCACGTGAGCAGTGCATGATAGCCACGTGATCAGTGCATGATCAGACACGTGATCAGTGCATGATCAGTCACGTGATCAGTGCATGATCAGCCACGTGATCAGTGCATGATCAGCCACGTGATCAGTGCATGATCAGTCACGTGATCAGTGCATGATCAGCCACGTGATCAGTGCATGATCAGTCACGTGATCAGTGCATGATATAGACGTGATCAGTGCATGATCAGTCACGTGATCAGTGCATGAGCCACGTGATCAGTGCATGATCAGTCACGTGATCATGTGTGATCAGCCACGTGATCAGTGCATGATCAGCCACGTGATCAGTGCATGATCAGTCACGTGATCAGTGCATGATCAGTCACGTGATCAGTGCATGATGCTACGTGATCAGTGCATGATCAGCCACGTGATCAGTGCATGATAGCCACGTGATCAGTGCATGATCAGTCACGTGATCAGTGCATGATCAGTCACGTGATCAGTGCATGATAGCTACGTGATCAGTGCATGATCAGCCACGTGATCAGTGCATGATAGCCACGTGATCAGTGCATGATCAGCCACGTGATCAGTGCATGATCAGTCACGTGATCAGTGCATGATCAGTCACGTGACCAGTACATGGTAGCTGCGTGATCATGCATGATCAGCCACGTGATCAGTGCATGATAGCCACGTGATCAGTGCATGATCAGTCACGTGATCAGTGCATGATCAGTCACGTGATCAGTGCATGATCAGCCACGTGATCAGTGCATGATCAGCCACGTGATCAGTGCATGATAGCCACGTGATCAGTGCATGATCAGTCACGTGATCATGTGTGATCAGCCACGTGATCAGTGCATGATCAGCCACGTGATCAGTGCATGATCAATTACGTGATCAGTGCATGATCAGTCACGTGATCAGTGCATGATGCCACGTGATCAGTGCATGATCAGCCACGTGATCAGTGCATGATAGCCACGTGATCAGTGCATGATCAGTTACGTGAGCAGTGCATGATCAGCCACGTGATCAGTGCATGGTCAGACACGTGAACAGTGTATGATCAGCCACGTGATCAGTGCATGATATCCAAGTGATCAGTGCATGATCATCACGTGATCAGTGTATGATCAGCCACGTGAACAGTGCATGCTCAGTCACGTGATCTGGGCCTGCTGAGCTGCGTGATTACTGTCTGCTCATCTGCTTGACAATTGCCAGCTGAGCTGCACGATTCCTGCCTGTCATCTGCTTGACAATTGCCAGCTGTGCTGCGTAATTCCTGCCTGCTCAGCTGCTTGATTATTGCCAGCTGAGCAGCATGATTCCTCACACCTGAGTTCCATGATTATTGCCTGCTGACTGTTTGATTCATGCCTACTCAGCTCTTTGTTTATTGCCTCCAGAGGCACATGATCAGTGTATGATAGCAAACATGATCAGCGCATGATCAGTCACATGATCAGCGCCATTAAGTCACGTGATCACTACATGATAGTCATGTGATCAGTCCATGCTCAGTCACGGTATCAGTGCATGATCAGCCACGTGATCAGTGCATGATCTGTCACAAGATTAGTGTATGATCATCCACGTGATCAGTGCATGGGCAGTCATGTGATCAGTGCATGATCAGCCACGTGATCAGTGCATGATAGCCACGTGATCAGTGCATGATCAGTCACGTGATCAGTGCATGATCAGTCACGTGATCAGTGCATGATCATTCACGTGATCAGTGCATGATCAGTCACGTGACCAGTGCATGGTAGCTACGTGATCATTGCATGATCAGCCACGTGATCAGTGCATGATAGCCACGTGATCAGTGCATGAGTCACGTGATCAGTGCATGATCAGCCACGTGATCAGTGCATGATGCCACGTGATCAGTGCATGATAGTCACGTGATCAGTGCATGATCAGCCACGTGATCAGTGCATGATCAGCCACGTGATCAGTGCATGATAGCCACGTGATCAGTGCATGATCAGTCACGTGATCAGTGCATGATCAGCCACGTGATCAGTGCATGATCAGCCACGTGATCAGTGCATGATCAGTCACGTGATCAGTGCATGATCAGTCACGTGATCAGTGCATGATCAGCACGTGATCAGTGCATGATCAGCCACGTGATCAGTGCATGATAGCCACGTGATCAGTGCATGATCAGTCACGTGATCAGTGCATGATCAGTCACGTGATCAGTGCATGATCAGCCACGTGATCAGTGCATGATCAGCCACGTGATCAGTGCATGATCAGTCACGTGATCAGTGCATGATCAGTCACGTGATCAGTGCATGATAGCCACGTGATCAGTGCATGATCAGCCACGTGATCAGTGCATGATAGCCACGTGATCAGTGCATGATCAGCCACGTGATCAGTGCATGATCAGTCACGTGATCAGTGTGTGATCAGCCACGTGATCAGTGCATGATATCCACGTGATCAGTGCATGATCAGCCACGTGATCAGTGCATGATCAGTCACGTGATCAGATGCATGATCAGCCACGTGATCAGTGCATGATCAGTCACGTGATCAGTACATGATCAGTCACGTGATCAGTGCATGATCATTTACGTGATCAGTGCATGATCAGTCACGTGACCAGTATATGGTTGCTACGTGATCATTCCATGACGAGCCACGTGAGCAGTGCATGATAGCCACGTGATGTGTGCATGAGTTACGTGAGCAGAGTATGATCAGCCACGTGATCAGTGCATGAGTGCCACGTGATCAGTGCATGATATGTCACGTGACAGGTGTGTGATCAGCCACGTGAACAGTGCATGTTCAGCCACGTGATCAGTGCATGATAGCCACGTGATCAGTGCATGATCAGTTACGTGAGCAGTGTATGATCAGCCACGTGATCAGTGCATGGTCAGACACGTGAACAGTGTATGATCAGCCACGTGATCAGTGCATGATATCCAAGTGATCAGTGCATGATCATCACGTGATCAGTGTATGATCAGCCACGTGAACAGTGCATGCTCAGTCACGTGATCTGGGCCTGCTGAGCTGCGTGATTACTGTCTGCTCATCTGCTTGACAATTGCCAGCTGAGCTGCACGATTCCTGCCTGTCATCTGCTTGACAATTGCCAGCTGTGCTGCGTAATTCCTGCCTGCTCAGCTGCTTGATTATTGCCAGCTGAGCAGCATGATTCCTCACACCTGAGTTCCATGATTATTGCCTGCTGACTGTTTGATTCGTGCCTACTCAGCTCTTTGTTTATTGCCTCCAGAGGCACATGATCAGTGTATGATAGCAAACATGATCAGCGCATGATCAGTCACATGATCAGCGCCATTAAGTCACGTGATCACTACATGATAGTCATGTGATCAGTCCATGCTCAGTCACGGTATCAGTGCATGATCAGCCACGTGATCAGTGCATGATCTGTCACATGATTAGTGTATGATCATCCACGTGATCAGTGCATGGGCAGTCATGTGATCAGTGCATGATATAGACGTGATCAGTGCATGATCAGTCTAGTGATCAGTGCATGATAGCCACGTGATCAGTGCATGATCAGTCACCTGATGGGTGTATGATCATTCACGTGACCTGTACATGGTAGCTACATGATCATTGCATGATCAGCCACGTGATCAGTGCATGATAGCCACGTGATCAGTGCATGATCAGTCACGTGATCAGTGCATGATCAGTCACGTGATCAGTGCATGATCAGTCATGTGACCAGTACATGGTAGCTGCGTGATCATGCATGATCAGCCACGTGATCAGTGCATGATAGCCACGTGATCAGTGCATGATCAGTCACGTGATCAGTGCATGATCAGTCACGTGATCAGTGCATGATCAGTCACGTGATCAGTGCATGATCAGTCACGTGATCAGTGCATGGTAGCTACGTGATCATGCATGATCAGCCACGTGATCAGTGCATGATAGCCACGTGATCAGTGCATGATCAGCCACGTGATCAGTGCATGATCAGTCACGTGATCAGTGCATGATCAGTCACGTGATCAGTACATGGTAGCTACGTGATCATGCATGATCAGCCACGTGATCAGTGCATGATAGCCACGTGATCAGTGCATGATCAGCCACGTGATCAGTGCATGATCAGTCACGTGATCAGTGCATGATCAGCCACGTGATCAGTGCATGATCAGCCACGTGATCAGTGCATGATCAGCCACGTGATCAGTGCATGATAGCCACGTGATCAGTGCATGATCAGTCACGTGATCAGTGCATGATCAGTCACGTGATCAGTGTGTGATCAGCCACGTGACAGTGCATGCTCAGTCACGTGATCAGGGCCTGCTGAGCTGCGTGATTACTGTCTGCTCATCTGCTTGACAATTGCCAGCTGAGCTGCACGATTCCTGCCTGTCATCTGCTTGACAATTGCCACCTGTGCTGCGTAATTCCTGCCTGCTCATCTACTTGATTATTGCCAGCTGAGCAGCATGATTTCTCAGAGCTGAGTTCCATGATTATAGCCTGCTGACTGATTCCTGCCTACTCAGCTCTTTGTTCATTGCCTCCAGAGGCACATGATCAGTGTGTGATACCAAACATGATCAGCACATGATCAGTCACATGATCAGTGCATGATAAGCCACGTGATCAGTGCATGATCAATTATGTGATCAGTGCATGATCAGTCATGTGACAGTGCATGGTAGCTGCGTGATCAGTGCATGATCAGCCACGTGATCAGTGCATGATAGCCACGTGATCAGTGCATGATCAGTCACGTGATCAGTGCATGATCAGTCACGTGATCAGTGCATGATCAGTCACGTGATCAGTGCATGATCAGTCACGTGATCAGTGCATGATCAGTCACGTGACCAGTGCATGGCAGCTCCGTGATCAGTGCATGATCAGCCACGTGATCAGTGCATGATAGCCACGTGATCAGTGCATGATAGCCACGTGATCAGTGCATGATCAGTCACGTGATAGTGCATGATCAGCCACGTGATCAGTGCATGATAGCCACGTGATCAGTGCATGATAGCCACGTGATCAGTGCATGATCAGTCACGTGATCAGTGCATGATCAGTCACGTGATCAGTGTGATCAGCCACGTGATCAGTGCATGATCAGCCACGTGATCAGTGCATGATCAATTACGTGATCAGTGCATGATCAGTCACGTGATCAGTGCATGATAGCTACGTGATCATTGCATGATCAGCCACGTGATCAGTGCATGATAGCCACGTGATCAGTGCATGATAGCCACGTGATCAGTGCATGAGAGCCACGTGATCAGTGCATGATCAGTCACGTGATACATGTGTGATCAGCCACGTGATCAGTGCATGATGAGCCACGTGATCAGTGCAGGATCAATTACGTGATCAGTGCATGATCAGTCACGTGACCAGTACATGGTTGCTACGTGATCATTGCATGATCAGCCACGTGAGCAGAGCATGATAGCCACGTGATCAGTGCATGATCAGTCACGTGATCAGTACATGATCAGTCACGTGAACAGTGCATGATCATTTACGTGATCTGTGCATGATCAGTCACGTGACCAGTATATGGTAGCTACGTGATCATTCCATGACGAGCCACGTGAGCAGTGCATGATAGCCACGTGATGTGTGCATGAGTTACGTGAGCAGAGTATGATCAGCCACGTGATCAGTGCATGAGTGCCACGTGATCAGTGCATGATATGTCACGTGACAGGTGTGTGATCAGCCACGTGAACAGTGCATGTTCAGCCACGTGATCAGTGCATGATAGCCACGTGATCAGTGCATGATCAGTTACGTGAGCAGTGTATGATCAGCCACGTGATCAGTGCATGGTCAGACACGTGAACAGTGTATGATCAGCCACGTGATCAGTGCATGATATCCAAGTGATCAGTGCATGATCATCACGTGATCAGTGTATGATCAGCCACGTGAACAGTGCATGCTCAGTCACGTGATCTGGGCCTGCTGAGCTGCGTGATTACTGTCTGCTCATCTGCTTGACAATTGCCAGCTGAGCTGCACGATTCCTGCCTGTCATCTGCTTGACAATTGCCAGCTGTGCTGCGTAATTCCTGCCTGCTCAGCTGCTTGATTATTGCCAGCTGAGCAGCATGATTCCTCACACCTGAGTTCCATGATTATTGCCTGCTGACTGTTTGATTCGTGCCTACTCAGCTCTTTGTTTATTGCCTCCAGAGGCACATGATCAGTGTATGATAGCAAACATGATCAGCGCATGATCAGTCACATGATCAGCGCCATTAAGTCACGTGATCACTACATGATAGTCATGTGATCAGTCCATGCTCAGTCACGGTATCAGTGCATGATCAGCCACGTGATCAGTGCATGATCTGTCACATGATTAGTGTATGATCATCCACGTGATCAGTGCATGGGCAGTCATGTGATCAGTGCATGATATAGACGTGATCAGTGCATGATCAGTCTCGTGATCAGTGCATGATAGCCACGTGATCAGTGCATGATCAGTCACCTGATGGGTGTATGATCATTCACGTGACCTGTACATGGTAGCTACATGATCATTGCATGATCAGCCACGTGAGTAGTGCATGATAGCCACGTGATCACTGCATGATCAGTCACGTGATCAGTGCATGATCAGTCATGTGACCAGTACATGGTAGTGCGTGATCATGGCATGATCAGCCACGTGAGCAGTGCATGATAGCCACGTGATCAGTGCATGATCAGTCACGTGATCAGTGCATGATCAGTCACGTGATCAGTGCATGATCAGTGCGTGATCAGTGCATGATCAGCCACGTGATCAGTGCATGATAGCCACGTGATCAGTGCATGATCAGTCACGTGATCAGTGCATGATCAGTCACGTGATCAGTGCATGATCAGTGCGTGATCAGTGCATGATCAGCCACGTGATCAGTGCATGATAGCCACGTGATCAGTGCATGATCAGTCACGTGATCAGTGCATGATCAGTCACGTGATCAGTGCATGATCAGTGCGTGATCATGCATGATCAGCCACGTGATCAGTGCATGATAGCCACGTGATCAGTGCATGATAGCCACGTGATCAGTGCATGATCAGTCACGTGATCAGTGCATGATCAGTCACGTGATCTGCATGATAGCCACGTGATCAGTGCATGATCAGCCACGTGATCAGTGCATGATAGCCACGTGATCAGTGCATGATCAGTCACGTGATCAGTGCATGATCAGTCACGTGATCAGTGCATGATCAGTGCGTGATCATGCATGATCAGCCACGTGATCAGTGCATGATAGCCACGTGATCAGTGCATGATCAGCCACGTGATCAGTGCATGATCAGTCACGTGATCAGTGCATGATCAGCCACGTGATCAGTGCATGATCAGTCACGTGATCAGTGCATGATCAGCCACGTGATCAGTGCATGATCAGTCACGTGATCAGTGCATGATCAGCCACGTGATCAGTGCATGATAGCCACGTGATCAGTGCATGATCAGTCACGTGATCAGTGCATGATCAGTCACGTGATCAGTGCATGATCAGCCACGTGATCAGTGCATGATCAGCCACGTGATCAGTGCATGATCAGTCACGTGATCAGTGCATGATCAGTCACGTGATCAGTGCATGGTAGCTACGTGATCAGTGCATGATCAGCCACGTGATCAGTGCATGATAGCCACGTGATCAGTGCATGATAGCCACGTGATCAGTGCATGATCAGTCACGTGATCGTGTGTGATCAGCCACGTGATCAGTGCATGATAGCCACGTGATCAGTGCATGATCAGCCACGTGATCAGTGCATGATAGCCACGTGATCAGTGCATGATCAGTCACGTGATCATGTGTGATCAGCCACGTGATCAGTGCATGATCAGCCACGTGATCAGTGCATGATCAATTACGTGATCAGTGCATGATCAGTCACGTGACCAGTACATGGTAGCTACGTGATCAGTGCATGATCAGCCACGTGATCAGTGCATGATAGCCACGTGATCAGTGCATGATCAGTCACGTGATCAGTGCATGATCAGTCACGTGATCAGTGCATGATCAGTTACGTGATCAGTGCATGATCAGTCACGTGACCAGTACATGGTTGCTACGTGATCATTGCATGATCAGCCACGTGATCAGTGCATGATAGCCACGTGATCAGTGCATGAGTCACGTGATCAGTGCATGATCAGCCACGTGATCAGTGCATGATGCCACGTGATCAGTGCATGATCAGTCACGTGATCAGTGTATGATCAGCCACGTGATCAGTGCATGATCAGCCACGTGATCAGTGCATGATAGCCACGTGATGTGTGCATGAGTTACGTGAGCAGTGTATGATCAGCCACGTGATCAGTGCATGAGTGCCACGTGATCAGTGCATGATATGTCACGTGACAGGTGTGTGATCAGCCACGTGAACAGTGCATGTTCAGCCACGTGATCAGTGCATGATAGCCACGTGATCAGTGCATGATCAGTTACGTGAGCAGTGTATGATCAGCCACGTGATCAGTGCATGGTCAGACACGTGAACAGTGTATGATCAGCCACGTGATCAGTGCATGATATCCAAGTGATCAGTGCATGATCATCACGTGATCAGTGTATGATCAGCCACGTGAACAGTGCATGCTCAGTCACGTGATCTGGGCCTGCTGAGCTGCGTGATTACTGTCTGCTCATCTGCTTGACAATTGCCAGCTGAGCTGCACGATTCCTGCCTGTCATCTGCTTGACAATTGCCAGCTGTGCTGCGTAATTCCTGCCTGCTCAGCTGCTTGATTATTGCCAGCTGAGCAGCATGATTCCTCACACCTGAGTTCCATGATTATTGCCTGCTGACTGTTTGATTCGTGCCTACTCAGCTCTTTGTTTATTGCCTCCAGAGGCACATGATCAGTGTATGATAGCAAACATGATCAGTGCATGATCAGTCACATGATCAGCGCCATTAAGTCACGTGATCACTACATGATAGTCATGTGATCAGTCCATGCTCAGTCACGGTATCAGTGCATGATCAGCCACGTGATCAGTGCATGATCTGTCACATGATTAGTGTATGATCATCCACGTGATCAGTGCATGGGCAGTCATGTGATCAGTGCATGATATAGACGTGATCAGTGCATGATCAGTCACGTGATCAGTGCATGATAGCCACGTGATCAGTGCATGATCAGTCACCTGATGGGTGTATGATCATTCACGTGACCTGTACATGGTAGCTACATGATCATTGCATGATCAGCCACGTGAGTAGTGCATGATAGCCACGTGATCAGTGCATGATCAGTCACGTGATCAGTGCATGATCAGTCATGTGACCAGTACATGGTAGCTGCGTGATCATGCATGATCAGCCACGTGAGCAGTGCATGATAGCCACGTGATCAGTGCATGATCAGTCACGTGATCAGTGCATGATCAGTCACGTGATCAGTGCATGATCAGCCACGTGATCAGTGCATGATCAGGCACGTGATCAGTGCATGTCAGCCACGTGATCAGTGCATGATAGCCACGTGATCAGTGCATGATCAGTCACGTGATCAGTGCATGATCAGTCACGTGATCAGTGTGTGATCAGCCACGTGAACAGTGCATGCTCAGTCACGTGATCAGGGCCTGCTGAGCTGCGTGATTACTGTCTGCTCATCTGCTTGACAATTGCCAGCTGAGCTGCACGATTCCTGCCTGTCAGCTGCTTGACAATTGCCACCTGTGCTGCGTAATTCCTGCCTGCTCATCTACTTGATTATTGCCAGCTGAGCAGCATGATTTCTCACAGGTGAGTTCCATGATTATAGCCTGCTGACTGATTCCTGCCTACTCAGCTCTATGTTCATTGCCTCCAGAGGCACATGATCAGTGTATGATACCAAACATGATCAGCACATGATCAGTCACATGATCAGTGCATGATAAGCCACGTGATCAGTGCATGATCAATCACGTGATCAGTGCATGATCAGTCATGTGACAGTACATGGTAGCTGCGTGATCATGCATGATCAGCCACGTGATCAGTGCATGATAGCCACGTGATCAGTGCATGATCAGTCACGTGATCAGTGCATGATCAGTCACGTGATCAGTGCATGATCAGTCACGTGATCAGTGCATGATCAATTACGTGATCAGTGCATGATCAGTCACGTGATCAGTGCATGGCAGCTCCGTGATCAGTGCATGATCAGCCACGTGATCAGTGCATGATAGCCACGTGATCAGTGCATGATCAGCCACGTGATCAGTGCATGATCAGTCACGTGATAGTGCATGATCAGCCACGTGATCAGTGCATGATAGCCACGTGATCAGTGCATGATAGCCACGTGATCAGTGCATGATCAGTCACGTGATCAGTGCATGATCAGTCACGTGATCAGTGTGATCAGCCACGTGATCAGTGCATGATCAGCCACGTGATCAGTGCATGATCAGTTACGTGATCAGTGCATGATCAGTCACGTGACCAGTACATGGTAGCTACGTGATCATTGCATGATCAGCCACGTGATCAGTGCATGATAGCCACGTGATCAGTGCATGATAGCCACGTGATCAGTGCATGAGAGCCACGTGATCAGTGCATGATCAGTCACGTGATACATGTGTGATCAGCCACGTGATCAGTGCATGATGAGCCACGTGATCAGTGCAGGATCAATTACGTGATCAGTGCATGATCAGTCACGTGACCAGTACATGGTTGCTACGTGATCATTGCATGATCAGCCACGTGAGCAGAGCATGATAGCCACGTGATCAGTGCATGATCAGTCACGTGATCAGTACATGATCAGTCACGTGAACAGTGCATGATCATTTACGTGATCTGTGCATGATCAGTCACGTGACCAGTATATGGTAGCTACGTGATCATTCCATGACGAGCCACGTGAGCAGTGCATGATAGCCACGTGATGTGTGCATGAGTTACGTGAGCAGAGTATGATCAGCCACGTGATCAGTGCATGAGTGCCACGTGATCAGTGCATGATATGTCACGTGACAGGTGTGTGATCAGCCACGTGAACAGTGCATGTTCAGCCACGTGATCAGTGCATGATAGCCACGTGATCAGTGCATGATCAGTTACGTGAGCAGTGTATGATCAGCCACGTGATCAGTGCATGGTCAGACACGTGAACAGTGTATGATCAGCCACGTGATCAGTGCATGATATCCAAGTGATCAGTGCATGATCATCACGTGATCAGTGTATGATCAGCCACGTGAACAGTGCATGCTCAGTCACGTGATCTGGGCCTGCTGAGCTGCGTGATTACTGTCTGCTCATCTGCTTGACAATTGCCAGCTGAGCTGCACGATTCCTGCCTGTCATCTGCTTGACAATTGCCAGCTGTGCTGCGTAATTCCTGCCTGCTCAGCTGCTTGATTATTGCCAGCTGAGCAGCATGATTCCTCACACCTGAGTTCCATGATTATTGCCTGCTGACTGTTTGATTCGTGCCTACTCAGCTCTTTGTTTATTGCCTCCAGAGGCACATGATCAGTGTATGATAGCAAACATGATCAGCGCATGATCAGTCACATGATCAGCGCCATTAAGTCACGTGATCACTACATGATAGTCATGTGATCAGTCCATGCTCAGTCACGGTATCAGTGCATGATCAGCCACGTGATCAGTGCATGATCTGTCACATGATTAGTGTATGATCATCCACGTGATCAGTGCATGGGCAGTCATGTGATCAGTGCATGATATAGACGTGATCAGTGCATGATCAGTCTCGTGATCAGTGCATGATAGCCACGTGATCAGTGCATGATCAGTCACCTGATGGGTGTATGATCATTCACGTGACCTGTACATGGTAGCTACATGATCATTGCATGATCAGCCACGTGAGTAGTGCATGATAGCCACGTGATCACTGCATGATCAGTCACGTGATCAGTGCATGATCAGTCATGTGACCAGTACATGGTAGTGCGTGATCATGGCATGATCAGCCACGTGAGCAGTGCATGATAGCCACGTGATCAGTGCATGATCAGTCACGTGATCAGTGCATGATCAGTCACGTGATCAGTGCATGATCAGTGCGTGATCAGTGCATGATCAGCCACGTGATCAGTGCATGATAGCCACGTGATCAGTGCATGATCAGCCACGTGATCAGTGCATGATCAGTCACGTGATCAGTGCATGATCAGTGCGTGATCATGCATGATCAGCCACGTGATCAGTGCATGATAGCCACGTGATCAGTGCATGATCAGTCACGTGATCAGTGCATGATCAGTCACGTGATCAGTGCATGATCAGTGCGTGATCATGCATGATCAGCCACGTGATCAGTGCATGATAGCCACGTGATCAGTGCATGATAGCCACGTGATCAGTGCATGATCAGTCACGTGATCAGTGCATGATCAGTCACGTGATCTGCATGATAGCCACGTGATCAGTGCATGATCAGCCACGTGATCAGTGCATGATAGCCACGTGATCAGTGCATGATCAGTCACGTGATCAGTGCATGATCAGTCACGTGATCAGTGCATGATCAGTGCGTGATCAGTGCATGATCAGCCACGTGATCAGTGCATGATAGCCACGTGATCAGTGCATGATCAGTCACGTGATCAGTGCATGATCAGTCACGTGATCAGTGCATGATCAGCCACGTGATCAGTGCATGATCAGTCACGTGATCAGTGCATGATCAGCCACGTGATCAGTGCATGATCAGTCACGTGATCAGTGCATGATCAGCCACGTGATCAGTGCATGATAGCCACGTGATCAGTGCATGATCAGTCACGTGATCAGTGCATGATCAGTCACGTGATCAGTGCATGATCAGCCACGTGATCAGTGCATGATCAGCCACGTGATCAGTGCATGATCAATCACGTGATCAGTGCATGATCAGTCACGTGATCAGTGCATGGTAGCTACGTGATCAGTGCATGATCAGCCACGTGATCAGTGCATGATAGCCACGTGATCAGTGCATGATAGCCACGTGATCAGTGCATGATCAGTCACGTGATCGTGTGTGATCAGCCACGTGATCAGTGCATGATAGCCACGTGATCAGTGCATGATCAGCCACGTGATCAGTGCATGATAGCCACGTGATCAGTGCATGATCAGTCACGTGATCATGTGTGATCAGCCACGTGATCAGTGCATGATCAGCCACGTGATCAGTGCATGATCAGTCACGTGATCAGTGCATGATCAGTCACGTGACCAGTGCATGGTAGCTACGTGATCAGTGCATGATCAGCCACGTGATCAGTGCATGATAGCCACGTGATCAGTGCATGATCAGTCACGTGATCAGTGCATGATCAGTCACGTGATCAGTGCATGATCAGTTACGTGATCAGTGCATGATCAGTCACGTGACCAGTACATGGTTGCTACGTGATCATTGCATGATCAGCCACGTGAGCAGTGCATGATAGCCACGTGATCAGTGCATGAGTCACGTGATCAGTGCATGATCAGCCACGTGATCAGTGCATGATGCCACGTGATCAGTGCATGATCAGTCACGTGACAGTGTATGATCAGCCACGTGATCAGTGCATGATCAGCCACGTGAGCAGTGCATGATAGCCACGTGATGTGTGCATGAGTTACGTGAGCAGAGTATGATCAGCCACGTGATCAGTGCATGAGTGCCACGTGATCAGTGCATGATATGTCACGTGACAGGTGTGTGATCAGCCACGTGAACAGTGCATGTTCAGCCACGTGATCAGTGCATGATAGCCACGTGATCAGTGCATGATCAGTTACGTGAGCAGTGTATGATCAGCCACGTGATCAGTGCATGGTCAGACACGTGAACAGTGTATGATCAGCCACGTGATCAGTGCATGATATCCAAGTGATCAGTGCATGATCATCACGTGATCAGTGTATGATCAGCCACGTGAACAGTGCATGCTCAGTCACGTGATCTGGGCCTGCTGAGCTGCGTGATTACTGTCTGCTCATCTGCTTGACAATTGCCAGCTGAGCTGCACGATTCCTGCCTGTCATCTGCTTGACAATTGCCAGCTGTGCTGCGTAATTCCTGCCTGCTCAGCTGCTTGATTATTGCCAGCTGAGCAGCATGATTCCTCACACCTGAGTTCCATGATTATTGCCTGCTGACTGTTTGATTCGTGCCTACTCAGCTCTTTGTTTATTGCCTCCAGAGGCACATGATCAGTGTATGATAGCAAACATGATCAGCGCATGATCAGTCACATGATCAGCGCCATTAAGTCACGTGATCACTACATGATAGTCATGTGATCAGTCCATGCTCAGTCACGGTATCAGTGCATGATCAGCCACGTGATCAGTGCATGATCTGTCACATGATTAGTGTATGATCATCCACGTGATCAGTGCATGGGCAGTCATGTGATCAGTGCATGATATAGACGTGATCAGTGCATGATCAGTCTCGTGATCAGTGCATGATAGCCACGTGATCAGTGCATGATCAGTCACCTGATGGGTGTATGATCATTCACGTGACCTGTACATGGTAGCTACATGATCATTGCATGATCAGCCACGTGAGTAGTGCATGATAGCCACGTGATCACTGCATGATCAGTCACGTGATCAGTGCATGATCAGTCATGTGACCAGTACATGGTAGCTGCGTGATCATGCATGATCAGCCACGTGAGCAGTGCATGATAGCCACGTGATCAGTGCATGATCAGACACGTGATCAGTGCATGATCAGTCACGTGATCAGTGCATGATCAGCCACGTGATCAGTGCATGATCAGGCACGTGATCAGTGCATGTCAGCCACGTGATCAGTGCATGATAGCCACGTGATCAGTGCATGATCAGTCACGTGATCAGTGCATGATCAGTCACGTGATCAGTGTATGATCAGCCACGTGACAGTGCATGCTCAGTCACGTGATCAGGGCCTGCTGAGCTGCGTGATTACTGTCTGCTCATCTGCTTGACAATTGCCAGCTGAGCTGCACGATTCCTGCCTGTCAGCTGCTTGACAATTGCCACCTGTGCTGCGTAATTCCTGCCTGCTCATCTACTTGATTATTGCCAGCTGAGCAGCATGATTTCTCACAGGTGAGTTCCATGATTATAGCCTGCTGACTGATTCCTGCCTACTCAGCTCTATGTTCATTGCCTCCATAGGCACATGATCAGTGTGTGATACCAAACATGATCAGTGCATGATCAGTCACATGATCAGTGCATGATAAGCCACGTGATCAGTGCATGATCAGTTATGTGATCAGTGCATGATCAGTCACGTGACAGTGCATGGTAGCTGCGTGATCATGCATGATCAGCCACGTGATCAGTGCATGATAGCCACGTGATCAGTGCATGATCAGTCACGTGATCAGTGCATGATCAGTCACGTGATCAGTGCATGATCAGTCACGTGATCAGTGCATGATCAATTACGTGATCAGTGCATGATCAGTCACGTGATCAGTGCATGGCAGCTCCGTGATCATTGCATGATCAGCCACGTGATCAGTGCATGATAGCCACGTGATCAGTGCATGATAGCCACGTGATCAGTGCATGATCAGTCACGTGATAGTGTGTGATCAGCCACGTGATCAGTGCATGATAGCCACGTGATCAGTGCATGATAGCCACGTGATCAGTGCATGATCAGTCACGTGATCAGTGCATGATCAGTCACGTGATCAGTGTGATCAGCCACGTGATCAGTGCATGATCAGCCACGTGATCAGTGCATGATCAGTCACGTGATCAGTGCATGATCAGTCACGTGATCAGTGCATGGTAGCTACGTGATCAGTGCATGATCAGCCACGTGATCAGTGCATGATAGCCACGTGATCAGTGCATGATCAGCCACGTGATCAGTGCATGATCAGTCACGTGATCAGTGCATGATCAGTCACGTGACAGTACATGGTAGCTACGTGATCAGTGCATGATCAGCCACGTGATCAGTGCATGATAGCCACGTGATCAGTGCATGATCAGTCACGTGATCAGTGCATGATCAGTCACGTGATCAGTGCATGATCATTCACGTGATCAGTGCATGATCAGTCACGTGACCAGTACATGGTAGCTACGTGATCATTGCATGATCAGCCACGTGATCAGTGCATGATAGCCACGTGATCAGTGCATGAGTCACGTGATCAGTGTATGATCAGCCACGTGATCAGTGCATGAGTGCCACGTGATCAGTGCATGATAGTCACGTGATCAGTGTGTGATCAGCCACGTGATCAGTGCATGATCAGCCACGTGATCAGTGCATGATAGCCACGTGATCAGTGCATGATCAGTTACGTGATCAGTGCATGATCAGCCACGTGATCAGTGCATGGTCAGCACGTGATCAGTGCATGATCAGCCACGTGATCAGTGCATGATAGCCACGTGATCAGTGCATGATCAGTCACGTGATCAGTGCATGATCAGCCACGTGATCAGTGCATGATCAATTACGTGATCAGTGCATGATCAGTCACGTGACCAGTACATGGTAGCTACGTGATCATTGCATGATCAGCCACGTGAGCAGTGCATGATAGCCACGTGATGTGTGCATGAGTTACGTGAGCAGAGTATGATCAGCCACGTGATCAGTGCATGAGTGCCACGTGATCAGTGCATGATATGTCACGTGACAGGTGTGTGATCAGCCACGTGAACAGTGCATGTTCAGCCACGTGATCAGTGCATGATAGCCACGTGATCAGTGCATGATCAGTTACGTGAGCAGTGTATGATCAGCCACGTGATCAGTGCATGGTCAGACACGTGAACAGTGTATGATCAGCCACGTGATCAGTGCATGATATCCAAGTGATCAGTGCATGATCATCACGTGATCAGTGTATGATCAGCCACGTGAACAGTGCATGCTCAGTCACGTGATCTGGGCCTGCTGAGCTGCGTGATTACTGTCTGCTCATCTGCTTGACAATTGCCAGCTGAGCTGCACGATTCCTGCCTGTCATCTGCTTGACAATTGCCAGCTGTGCTGCGTAATTCCTGCCTGCTCAGCTGCTTGATTATTGCCAGCTGAGCAGCATGATTCCTCACACCTGAGTTCCATGATTATTGCCTGCTGACTGTTTGATTCGTGCCTACTCAGCTCTTTGTTTATTGCCTCCAGAGGCACATGATCAGTGTATGATAGCAAACATGATCAGCGCATGATCAGTCACATGATCAGCGCCATTAAGTCACGTGATCACTACATGATAGTCATGTGATCAGTCCATGCTCAGTCACGGTATCAGTGCATGATCAGCCACGTGATCAGTGCATGATCTGTCACATGATTAGTGTATGATCATCCACGTGATCAGTGCATGGGCAGTCATGTGATCAGTGCATGATATAGACGTGATCAGTGCATGATCAGTCTCGTGATCAGTGCATGATCAGCCACGTGATCAGTGCATGATCAGCCACGTGATCAGTGCATGATCAGTCACGTGATCAGTGCATGATCAGTCACGTGACCAGTACATGGTAGCTACGTGATCATGCATGATCAGCCACGTGATCAGTGCATGATAGCCACGTGATCAGTGCATGATCAGTCACGTGATCAGTGCATGATCAGTCACGTGATCAGTGCATGATCAGCCACGTGATCAGTGCATGATAGCCACGTGATCAGTGCATGATAGCCACGTGATCAGTGCATGATCAGTCACGTGATCATGTGTGATCAGCCACGTGATCAGTGCATGATCAGCCACGTGATCAGTGCATGATCAATTACGTGATCAGTGCATGATCAGTCACGTGATCAGTACATGGTAGCTACGTGATCGTGCATGATCAGCCACGTGATCAGTGCATGATAGCCACGTGATCAGTGCATGATCAGTTACGTGATCAGTGCATGATCAGCCACGTGATCAGTGCATGATCAGACACGTGATCAGTGCATGATCAGCCACGTGATCAGTGCATGATAGCCACGTGATCAGTGCATGATCATCACGTGATCAGTGCATGATCAGCCACGTGAACAGTGCATGATCAGTCACGTGATCAGGGCCTGCTGAGCTGCGTGATTACTGTCTGCTCATCTGCTTGACAATTGCCAGCTGAGCTGCACGATTCCTGCCTGTCATCTGCTTGACAATTGCCAGCTGTGCTGCGTAATTCCTGCCTGCTCAGCTGCTTGATTATTGCCAGCTGAGCAGCATGATTCCTCACACCTGTGTTCCATGATTATTGCCTGCTGAATGCTTGATTCATGCCTATCAGCTCTTTGTTTATTGCCTCCAGAGGCACATGATCAGTGTATGATAGCAAACATGATCAGTGCATGATCAGTCACATGATCAGTGCATTAAGTCACGTGATCAGTGCATGATAGTCATGTGATCAGTGCATGATCAGTCACGGTATCAGTGCATGATCAGCCACGTGATCAGTGCATGATCAGTCACGTGATCAGTGCATGATCATCCACGTGATCAGTGCATGATCAGTCACGTGATCAGTGCATGATAGACGTGAACAGTGCATGATCAGCCACGTGATCAGTGCATGATAGCCACGTGATCAGTGCATGATCATCACGTGATCAGTGTATGATCAGCCACGTGAACAGTGCATGCTCAGTCACGTGATCTGGGCCTGCTGAGCTGCGTGATTACTGTCTGCTCATCTGCTTGACAATTGCCAGCTGAGCTGCACGATTCCTGCCTGTCATCTGCTTGACAATTGCCAGCTGTGCTGCGTAATTCCTGCCTGCTCAGCTGCTTGATTATTGCCAGCTGAGCAGCATGATTCCTCACACCTGAGTTCCATGATTATTGCCTGCTGACTGTTTGATTCGTGCCTACTCAGCTCTTTGTTTATTGCCTCCAGAGGCACATGATCAGTGTATGATAGCAAACATGATCAGCGCATGATCAGTCACATGATCAGCGCCATTAAGTCACGTGATCACTACATGATAGTCATGTGATCAGTCCATGCTCAGTCACGGTATCAGTGCATGATCAGCCACGTGATCAGTGCATGATCTGTCACATGATTAGTGTATGATCATCCACGTGATCAGTGCATGGGCAGTCATGTGATCAGTGCATGATATAGACGTGATCAGTGCATGATCAGTCACGTGATCAGTGCATGATAGCCACGTGATCAGTGCATGATCAGTCACCTGATGGGTGTATGATCATTCACGTGACCTGTACATGGTAGCTACATGATCATTGCATGATCAGCCACGTGAGTAGTGCATGATAGCCACGTGATCAGTGCATGATCAGTCACGTGATCAGTGCATGATCAGTCATGTGACCAGTACATGGTAGCTGCGTGATCATGGCATGATCAGCCACGTGAGCAGTGCATGATAGCCACGTGATCAGTGCATGATCAGTCACGTGATCAGTGCATGATCAGTCACGTGATCAGTGCATGATCAGCCACGTGATCAGTGCATGATCAGCCACGTGATCAGTGCATGATAGCCACGTGATCAGTGCATGATCAGTCACGTGATCAGTGCATGATCAGTCACGTGATCAGTGCATGATCAGCCACGTGATCAGTGCATGATCAGCCACGTGATCAGTGCATGATCAGTCACGTGATCAGTGCATGATCAGCCACGTGATCAGTGCATGATCAGCCACGTGATCAGTGCATGATCAGCCACGTGATCAGTGCATGATAGCCACGTGATCAGTGCATGATCAGTCACGTGATCAGTGCATGATCAGTCACGTGATCAGTGTGTGATCAGCCACGTGAACAGTGCATGCTCAGTCACGTGATCAGGGCCTGCTGAGCTGCGTGATTACTGTCTGCTCATCTGCTTGACAATTGCCAGCTGAGCTGCACGATTCCTGCCTGTCATCTGCTTGACAATTGCCACCTGTGCTGCGTAATTCCTGCCTGCTCAGCTACTTGATTATTGCCAGCTGAGCAGCATGATTTCTCAGAGCTGAGTTCCATGATTATAGCCTGCTGACTGATTCCTGCCTACTCAGCTCTATGTTCATTGCCTCCAGAGGCACATGATCAGTGTATGACACCAAACATGATCAGTGCATGATCAGTCACATGATCAGTGCATGATAAGTCACGTGATCAGTGCATGATCAGTTATGTGATCAGTGCATGATCAGTCACGTGACAGTGCATGGTAGCTGCGTGATCAGTGCATGATCAGCCACGTGATCAGTGCATGATAGCCACGTGATCAGTGCATGATCAGTCACGTGATCAGTGCATGATCAGTCACGTGATCAGTGCATGATCAGTCACGTGATCAGTGCATGATCAGTCACGTGATCAGTGCATGATCAGTCACGTGATCAGTGCATGGCAGCTCCGTGATCAGTGCATGATCAGCCACGTGATCAGTGCATGATAGCCACGTGATCAGTGCATGATCAGCCACGTGATCAGTGCATGATCAGTCACGTGATCGTGTGTGATCAGCCACGTGATCAGTGCATGATATCCACGTGATCAGTGCATGATAGCCACGTGATCAGTGCATGATCAGTCACGTGATCAGTGCATGATCAGTCACGTGATCAGTGTGATCAGCCACGTGATCAGTGCATGATCAGCCACGTGATCAGTGCATGATCAATTACGTGATCAGTGCATGATCAGTCACGTGATCAGTGCATGATAGCTACGTGATCAGTGCATGATCAGCCACGTGATCAGTGCATGATAGCCACGTGATCAGTGCATGATCAGTCACGTGATCAGTGCATGATCAGCCACGTGATCAGTGCATGATCAGTCACGTGATCAGTGCATGATAGCCACGTGATCAGTGCATGATCAGCCACGTGATCAGTGCATGATAGCCACGTGATCAGTGCATGATCAGCCACGTGATCAGTGCATGATCAGCCACGTGATCAGTGCATGATCAGTCACGTGATCATGTGTGATCAGCCACGTGATCAGTGCATGATCAGCCACGTGATCAGTGCATGATCAATTACGTGATCAGTGCATGATCAGTCACGTGACAGTACATGGTTGCTACGTGATCAGTGCATGATCAGCCACGTGATCAGTGCATGATAGCCACGTGATCAGTGCATGATCAGTCACGTGATCAGTGCATGATCAGTCACGTGATCAGTGCATGATCATTCACGTGATCAGTGCATGATCAGTCACGTGACCAGTGCATGGTAGCTACGTGATCATTGCATGATCAGCCACGTGATCAGTGCATGATAGCCACGTGATCAGTGCATGAGTCACGTGATCAGTGTATGATCAGCCACGTGATGAGTGCCACGTGATCAGTGCATGATAGTCACGTGACAGTGTGTGATCAGCCACGTGATCAGTGCATGATCAGCCACGTGATCAGTGCATGATAGCCACGTGATCAGTGCATGATCAGTTACGTGATCAGTGCATGATCAGCCACGTGATCAGTGCATGGTCAGCACGTGATCAGTGCATGATCAGCCACGTGATCAGTGCATGATAGCCACGTGATCAGTGCATGATCAGTCACGTGATCAGTGCATGATCAGCCACGTGATCAGTGCATGATCAGTTACGTGATCAGTGCATGATCAGTCACGTGACCAGTACATGGTTGCTACGTGATCATTGCATGATCAGCCACGTGAGCAGTGCATGATAGCCACGTGATGTGTGCATGATGTTACGTGAGCAGAGTATGATCAGCCACGTGATCAGTGCATGAGTGCCACGTGATCAGTGCATGATATGTCACGTGACAGTGTGTGATCAGCCACGTGAACAGTGCATGTTCAGCCACGTGATCAGTGCATGATAGCCACGTGATCAGTGCATGATCAGTTACGTGAGCAGTGTATGATCAGCCACGTGATCAGTGCATGGTCAGACACGTGAACAGTGTATGATCAGCCACGTGATCAGTGCATGATATCCAAGTGATCAGTGCATGATCATCACGTGATCAGTGTATGATCAGCCACGTGAACAGTGCATGCTCAGTCACGTGATCTGGGCCTGCTGAGCTGCGTGATTACTGTCTGCTCATCTGCTTGACAATTGCCAGCTGAGCTGCACGATTCCTGCCTGTCATCTGCTTGACAATTGCCAGCTGTGCTGCGTAATTCCTGCCTGCTCAGCTGCTTGATTATTGCCAGCTGAGCAGCATGATTCCTCACAGCTGAGTTCCATGATTATTGCCTGCTGACTGTTTGATTCGTGCCTACTCAGCTCTTTGTTTATTGCCTCCAGAGGCACATGATCAGTGTATGATAGCAAACATGATCAGCGCATGATCAGTCACATGATCAGCGCCATTAAGTCACGTGATCACTACATGATAGTCATGTGATCAGTCCATGCTCAGTCACGGTATCAGTGCATGATCAGCCACGTGATCAGTGCATGATCTGTCACAAGATTAGTGTATGATCATCCACGTGATCAGTGCATGGGCAGTCATGTGATCAGTGCATGATATAGACGTGATCAGTGCATGATCAGTCTCGTGATCAGTGCATGATAGCCACGTGATCAGTGCATGATCAGTCACCTGATGGGTGTATGATCATTCACGTGACCTGTACATGGTAGCTACATGATCATTGCATGATCAGCCACGTGAGTAGTGCATGATAGCCACGTGATCAGTGCATGATCAGTCACGTGATCAGTGCATGATCAGTCATGTGACCAGTACATGGTAGCTGCGTGATCATGCATGATCAGCCACGTGAGCAGTGCATGATAGCCACGTGATCAGTGCATGATCAGACACGTGATCAGTGCATGATCAGTCACGTGATCAGTGCATGATCAGCCACGTGATCAGTGCATGATCAGCCACGTGATCAGTGCATGATCAGTCACGTGATCAGTGCATGATCAGCCACGTGATCAGTGCATGATCAGTCACGTGATCAGTGCATGATATAGACGTGATCAGTGCATGATCAGTCACGTGATCAGTGCATGATCAGCCACGTGATCAGTGCATGATCAGTCACGTGATCATGCATGATCAGCCACGTGATCAGTGCATGATCAGCCACGTGATCAGTGCATGATCAGCCACGTGATCAGTGCATGATCAGTCACGTGATCAGTGCATGATGCTACGTGATCAGTGCATGATCAGCCACGTGATCAGTGCATGATAGCCACGTGATCAGTGCATGATCAGTCACGTGATCAGTGCATGATCAGTCACGTGATCAGTGCATGGCAGCTGCGTGATCAGTGCATGATCAGCCACGTGATCAGTGCATGATAGCCACGTGATCAGTGCATGATCAGCCACGTGATCAGTGCATGATCAGTCACGTGATCAGTGCATGATCAGTCACGTGATCAGTGCATGATAGCTACGTGATCATGCATGATCAGCCACGTGATCAGTGCATGATAGCCACGTGATCAGTGCATGATCAGTCACGTGATCAGTGCATGATCAGTCACGTGATCAGTGCATGATCAGCCACGTGATCAGTGCATGATCAGCCACGTGATCAGTGCATGATCAGCCACGTGATCAGTGCATGATCAGTCACGTGATCATGTGTGATCAGCCACGTGATCAGTGCATGATCAGCCACGTGATCAGTGCATGATCAGCCACGTGATCAGTGCATGATCAGTCACGTGATCAGTGCATGATCAGCCACGTGATCAGTGCATGATAGCCACGTGATCAGTGCATGATCAGCCACGTGATCAGTGCATGATCAGTCACGTGATCAGTGCATGATCAGTCACGTGATCAGTGCATGGTAGCTGCGTGATCATGCATGATCAGCCACGTGATCAGTGCATGATAGCCACGTGATCAGTGCATGATCAGCCACGTGATCAGTGCATGATCAGTCACGTGATCAGTGCATGATCAGCCACGTGATCAGTGCATGATCAGCCACGTGATCAGTGCATGTCAGCCACGTGATCAGTGCATGATAGCCACGTGATCAGTGCATGATCAGTCACGTGATCAGTGCATGATCAGTCACGTGATCAGTGTATGATCAGCCACGTGACAGTGCATGCTCAGTCACGTGATCAGGGCCTGCTGAGCTGCGTGATTACTGTCTGCTCATCTGCTTGACAATTGCCAGCTGAGCTGCACGATTCCTGCCTGTCATCTGCTTGACAATTGCCACCTGTGCTGCGTAATTCCTGCCTGCTCAGCTGCTTGATTATTGCCAGCTGAGCAGCATGATTTCTCAGAGCTGAGTTCCATGATTATAGCCTGCTGACTGATTCCTGCATACTCAGCTCTTTGTTCATTGCCTCCAGAGGCACATGATCAGTGTATGATACCAAACATGATCAGTGCATGATCAGTCACATGATCAGTGCATGATAAGCCACGTGATCAGTGCATGATCAGTCATGTGATCAGTGCATGATCAGTCATGTGACAGTGCATGGTAGCTGCGTGATCAGTGCATGATCAGCCACGTGATCAGTGCATGATAGCCACGTGATCAGTGCATGATCAGTCACGTGATCAGTGCATGATCAGTCACGTGATCAGTGCATGATCAGTCACGTGATCAGTGCATGATCAATCACGTGATCAGTGCATGATCAGTCACGTGATCAGTGCATGGCAGCTCCGTGATCAGTGCATGATCAGCCACGTGATCAGTGCATGATAGCCACGTGATCAGTGCATGATAGCCACGTGATCAGTGCATGATCAGTCACGTGATCAGTGCATGATCAGCCACGTGATCAGTGCATGATCAGCCACGTGATCAGTGCATGATAGCCACGTGATCAGTGCATGATCAGTCACGTGATCAGTGCATGATCAGTCACGTGATCAGTGTGATCAGCCACGTGATCAGTGCATGATCAGCCACGTGATCAGTGCATGATCAGCCACGTGATCAGTGCATGATCAGTCACGTGATCAGTGCATGATAGCTACGTGATCAGTGCATGATCAGCCACGTGATCAGTGCATGATAGCCACGTGATCAGTGCATGATAGCCACGTGATCAGTGCATGAGAGCCACGTGATCAGTGCATGATCAGTCACGTGATACATGTGTGATCAGCCACGTGATCAGTGCATGATGAGCCACGTGATCAGTGCAGGATCAATTACGTGATCAGTGCATGATCAGTCACGTGACCAGTACATGGTTGCTACGTGATCATTGCATGATCAGCCACGTGAGCAGAGCATGATAGCCACGTGATCAGTGCATGATCAGTCACGTGATCAGTACATGATCAGTCACGTGAACAGTGCATGATCATTTACGTGATCTGTGCATGATCAGTCACGTGACCAGTATATGGTAGCTACGTGATCATTCCATGACGAGCCACGTGAGCAGTGCATGATAGCCACGTGATGTGTGCATGAGTTACGTGAGCAGAGTATGATCAGCCACGTGATCAGTGCATGAGTGCCACGTGATCAGTGCATGATATGTCACGTGACAGGTGTGTGATCAGCCACGTGAACAGTGCATGTTCAGCCACGTGATCAGTGCATGATAGCCACGTGATCAGTGCATGATCAGTTACGTGAGCAGTGTATGATCAGCCACGTGATCAGTGCATGGTCAGACACGTGAACAGTGTATGATCAGCCACGTGATCAGTGCATGATATCCAAGTGATCAGTGCATGATCATCACGTGATCAGTGTATGATCAGCCACGTGAACAGTGCATGCTCAGTCACGTGATCTGGGCCTGCTGAGCTGCGTGATTACTGTCTGCTCATCTGCTTGACAATTGCCAGCTGAGCTGCACGATTCCTGCCTGTCATCTGCTTGACAATTGCCAGCTGTGCTGCGTAATTCCTGCCTGCTCAGCTGCTTGATTATTGCCAGCTGAGCAGCATGATTCCTCACACCTGAGTTCCATGATTATTGCCTGCTGACTGTTTGATTCGTGCCTACTCAGCTCTTTGTTTATTGCCTCCAGAGGCACATGATCAGTGTATGATAGCAAACATGATCAGCGCATGATCAGTCACATGATCAGCGCCATTAAGTCACGTGATCACTACATGATAGTCATGTGATCAGTCCATGCTCAGTCACGGTATCAGTGCATGATCAGCCACGTGATCAGTGCATGATCTGTCACATGATTAGTGTATGATCATCCACGTGATCAGTGCATGGGCAGTCATGTGATCAGTGCATGATATAGACGTGATCAGTGCATGATCAGTCTCGTGATCAGTGCATGATAGCCACGTGATCAGTGCATGATCAGTCACCTGATGGGTGTATGATCATTCACGTGACCTGTACATGGTAGCTACATGATCATTGCATGATCAGCCACGTGAGTAGTGCATGATAGCCACGTGATCAGTGCATGATCAGTCACGTGATCAGTGCATGATCAGTCACGTGATCAGTGCATGATCAGTCACGTGATCAGTGCATGATAGCCACGTGATCAGTGCATGATCAGCCACGTGATCAGTGCATGATCAGCCACGTGATCAGTGCATGATCAGTCACGTGATCAGTGCATGATCAGTCACGTGATCAGTGCATGATCAGCCACGTGATCAGTGCATGATCAGCCACGTGATCAGTGCATGATAGCCACGTGATCAGTGCATGATCAGCCACGTGATCAGTGCATGATCAGTCACGTGATCAGTGCATGATCAGCCACGTGATCAGTGCATGATAGCCACGTGATCAGTGCATGATCAGCCACGTGATCAGTGCATGATCAGCCACGTGATCAGTGCATGATCAGCCACGTGATCAGTGCATGATCAGTCACGTGATCAGTGCATGATCAGCCACGTGATCAGTGCATGATCAGCCACGTGATCAGTGCATGATCAGTCACGTGATCAGTGCATGATCAGTCACGTGATCAGTGCATGATCAGCCACGTGATCAGTGCATGATCAGCCACGTGATCAGTGCATGATCAGCCACGTGATCAGTGCATGATCAGCCACGTGATCAGTGCATGATCAATTACGTGATCAGTGCATGATCAGTCACGTGATCAGTGCATGGTAGCCACGTGATCAGTGCATGATCAGCCACGTGATCAGTGCATGATAGCCACGTGATCAGTGCATGATCAGCCACGTGATCAGTGCATGATCAGTCACGTGATCAGTGTGTGATCAGCCACGTGATCAGTGCATGATATCCACGTGATCAGTGCATGATCAGCCACGTGATCAGTGCATGATAGCCACGTGATCAGTGCATGATCAGTCACGTGATCATGTGTGATCAGCCACGTGATCAGTGCATGATCAGCCACGTGATCAGTGCATGATCAATTACGTGATCAGTGCATGATCAGTCACGTGACCAGTGCATGGTAGCTACGTGATCGTGCATGATCAGCCACGTGATCAGTGCATGATAGCCACGTGATCAGTGCATGATCAGTCACGTGATCAGTGCATGATCAGTCACGTGATCAGTGCATGATCAGCCACGTGATCAGTGCATGATCAGTCACGTGATCAGTGCATGATCAGCCACGTGATCAGTGCATGATAGCCACGTGATCAGTGCATGATCAGTCACGTGATCAGTGCATGATCAGTCACGTGATCAGTGCATGATCAGCCACGTGATCAGTGCATGATCAGCCACGTGATCAGTGCATGATCAATTACGTGATCAGTGCATGATCAGTCACGTGATCAGTGCATGATAGCTACGTGATCAGTGCATGATCAGCCACGTGATCAGTGCATGATAGCCACGTGATCAGTGCATGATAGCCACGTGATCAGTGCATGATCAGTCATGTGATACGTGTGTGATCAGCCACGTGATCAGTGCATGATATCCACGTGATCAGTGCATGACAGCCACGTGATCAGTGCATGAGAGCCACGTGATCAGTGCATGATCAGTCACGTGATACATGTGTGATCAGCCACGTGATCAGTGCATGATGAGCCACGTGATCAGTGCATGATCAATTACGTGATCAGTGCATGATCAGTCACGTGACCAGTACATGGTTGCTACGTGATCGTTGCATGATCAGCCACGTGAGCAGAGCATGATAGCCACGTGATCAGTGCATGATCAGTCACGTGATCAGTACATGATCAGTCACGTGAACAGTGCATGATCATTTACGTGATCTGTGCATGATCAGTCACGTGACCAGTATATGGTAGCTACGTGATCATTCCATGACGAGCCACGTGAGCAGTGCATGATAGCCACGTGATGTGTGCATGAGTTACGTGAGCAGAGTATGATCAGCCACGTGATCAGTGCATGAGTGCCACGTGATCAGTGCATGATATGTCACGTGACAGGTGTGTGATCAGCCACGTGAACAGTGCATGTTCAGCCACGTGATCAGTGCATGATAGCCACGTGATCAGTGCATGATCAGTTACGTGAGCAGTGTATGATCAGCCACGTGATCAGTGCATGGTCAGACACGTGAACAGTGTATGATCAGCCACGTGATCAGTGCATGATATCCAAGTGATCAGTGCATGATCATCACGTGATCAGTGTATGATCAGCCACGTGAACAGTGCATGCTCAGTCACGTGATCTGGGCCTGCTGAGCTGCGTGATTACTGTCTGCTCATCTGCTTGACAATTGCCAGCTGAGCTGCACGATTCCTGCCTGTCATCTGCTTGACAATTGCCAGCTGTGCTGCGTAATTCCTGCCTGCTCAGCTGCTTGATTATTGCCAGCTGAGCAGCATGATTCCTCACACCTGAGTTCCATGATTATTGCCTGCTGACTGTTTGATTCGTGCCTACTCAGCTCTTTGTTTATTGCCTCCAGAGGCACATGATCAGTGTATGATAGCAAACATGATCAGCGCATGATCAGTCACATGATCAGCGCCATTAAGTCACGTGATCACTACATGATAGTCATGTGATCAGTCCATGCTCAGTCACGGTATCAGTGCATGATCAGCCACGTGATCAGTGCATGATCTGTCACAAGATTAGTGTATGATCATCCACGTGATCAGTGCATGGGCAGTCATGTGATCAGTGCATGATATAGACGTGATCAGTGCATGATCAGTCTCGTGATCAGTGCATGATAGCCACGTGATCAGTGCATGATCAGTCACCTGATGGGTGTATGATCATTCACGTGACCTGTACATGGTAGCTACATGATCATTGCATGATCAGCCACGTGAGTAGTGCATGATAGCCACGTGATCACTGCATGATCAGTCACGTGATCAGTGCATGATCAGTCATGTGACCAGTACATGGTAGCTGCGTGATCATGGCATGATCAGCCACGTGAGCAGTGCATGATAGCCACGTGATCAGTGCATGATCAGTCACGTGATCAGTGCATGATCAGTCACGTGATCAGTGCATGATCAGCCACGTGATCAGTGCATGATCAGCCACGTGATCAGTGCATGATCAGTCACGTGATCAGTGCATGATCAGTCACGTGATCAGTGCATGATCAGCCACGTGATCAGTGCATGATCAGCCACGTGATCAGTGCATGATCAATTACGTGATCAGTGCATGATCAGTCACGTGACCAGTACATGGTAGCTACGTGATCATTGCATGATCAGCCACGTGATCAGTGCATGATAGCCACGTGATCAGTGCATGATAGCCACGTGATCAGTGCATGATCAGTCATGTGATACGTGTGTGATCAGCCACGTGATCAGTGCATGATATCCACGTGATCAGTGCATGACAGCCACGTGATCAGTGCATGAGAGCCACGTGATCAGTGCATGATCAGTCACGTGATACATGTGTGATCAGCCACGTGATCAGTGCATGATGAGCCACGTGATCAGTGCATGATCAATTACGTGATCAGTGCATGATCAGTCACGTGACCAGTACATGGTTGCTACGTGATCGTTGCATGATCAGCCACGTGAGCAGTGCATGATAGCCACGTGATCAGTGCATGATCAGTCACGTGATCAGTACATGATCAGTCACGTGAACAGTGCATGATCATTTACGTGATCAGTGCATGATCAGTCACGTGACCAGTATATGGTTGCTACGTGATCATTCCATGACGAGCCACGTGAGCAGTGCATGATAGCCACGTGATGTGTGCATGAGTTACGTGAGCAGAGTATGATCAGCCACGTGATCAGTGCATGAGTGCCACGTGATCAGTGCATGATATGTCACGTGACAGGTGTGTGATCAGCCACGTGAACAGTGCATGTTCAGCCACGTGATCAGTGCATGATAGCCACGTGATCAGTGCATGATCAGTTACGTGAGCAGTGTATGATCAGCCACGTGATCAGTGCATGGTCAGACACGTGAACAGTGTATGATCAGCCACGTGATCAGTGCATGATATCCAAGTGATCAGTGCATGATCATCACGTGATCAGTGTATGATCAGCCACGTGAACAGTGCATGCTCAGTCACGTGATCTGGGCCTGCTGAGCTGCGTGATTACTGTCTGCTCATCTGCTTGACAATTGCCAGCTGAGCTGCACGATTCCTGCCTGTCATCTGCTTGACAATTGCCAGCTGTGCTGCGTAATTCCTGCCTGCTCAGCTGCTTGATTATTGCCAGCTGAGCAGCATGATTCCTCACACCTGAGTTCCATGATTATTGCCTGCTGACTGTTTGATTCGTGCCTACTCAGCTCTTTGTTTATTGCCTCCAGAGGCACATGATCAGTGTATGATAGCAAACATGATCAGCGCATGATCAGTCACATGATCAGCGCCATTAAGTCACGTGATCACTACATGATAGTCATGTGATCAGTCCATGCTCAGTCACGGTATCAGTGCATGATCAGCCACGTGATCAGTGCATGATCTGTCACAAGATTAGTGTATGATCATCCACGTGATCAGTGCATGGGCAGTCATGTGATCAGTGCATGATATAGACGTGATCAGTGCATGATCAGTCTCGTGATCAGTGCATGATAGCCACGTGATCAGTGCATGATCAGTCACCTGATGGGTGTATGATCATTCACGTGACCTGTACATGGTAGCTACATGATCATTGCATGATCAGCCACGTGAGTAGTGCATGATAGCCACGTGATCACTGCATGATCAGTCACGTGATCAGTGCATGATCAGTCATGTGACCAGTACATGGTAGCTGCGTGATCATGGCATGATCAGCCACGTGAGCAGTGCATGATAGCCACGTGATCAGTGCATGATCAGACACGTGATCAGTGCATGATCAGTCACGTGATCAGTGCATGATCAGCCACGTGATCAGTGCATGACCAGGCACGTGATCAGTGTATGTCAGCCAAGTGATCAGTGCATGATAGCCACGTGATCAGTGCATGATCAGTCACGTGATCAGTGCATGATCAGTTATGTGATCAGTGTATGATCAGCCACGTGATCAGTGCATGATCAGCCACGTGATCAGTGCATGATCAATTACGTGATCAGTGCATGATCAGTCACGTGACCAGTACATGGTAGCTACGTGATCATTGCATGATCAGCCACGTGATCAGTGCATGATAGCCACGTGATCAGTGCATGATAGCCACGTGATCAGTGCATGATCAGTCATGTGATACGTGTGTGATCAGCCACGTGATCAGTGCATGATATCCACGTGATCAGTGCATGACAGCCACGTGATCAGTGCATGAGAGCCACGTGATCAGTGCATGATCAGTCACGTGATACATGTGTGATCAGCCACGTGATCAGTGCATGATGAGCCACGTGATCAGTGCATGATCAATTACGTGATCAGTGCATGATCAGTCACGTGACCAGTACATGGTTGCTACGTGATCGTTGCATGATCAGCCACGTGAGCAGTGCATGATAGCCACGTGATCAGTGCATGATCAGTCACGTGATCAGTACATGATCAGTCACGTGAACAGTGCATGATCATTTACGTGATCTTTGCATGATCAGTCACGTGACCAGTATATGGTTGCTACGTGATCATTCCATGACAGCCACGTGAGCAGTGCATGATAGCCACGTGATGTGTGCATGAGTTACGTGAGCAGAGTATGATCAGCCACGTGATCAGTGCATGAGTGCCACGTGATCAGTGCATGATATGTCACGTGACAGGTGTGTGATCAGCCACGTGAACAGTGCATGTTCAGCCACGTGATCAGTGCATGATAGCCACGTGATCAGTGCATGATCAGTTACGTGAGCAGTGTATGATCAGCCACGTGATCAGTGCATGGTCAGACACGTGAACAGTGTATGATCAGCCACGTGATCAGTGCATGATATCCAAGTGATCAGTGCATGATCATCACGTGATCAGTGTATGATCAGCCACGTGAACAGTGCATGCTCAGTCACGTGATCTGGGCCTGCTGAGCTGCGTGATTACTGTCTGCTCATCTGCTTGACAATTGCCAGCTGAGCTGCACGATTCCTGCCTGTCATCTGCTTGACAATTGCCAGCTGTGCTGCGTAATTCCTGCCTGCTCAGCTGCTTGATTATTGCCAGCTGAGCAGCATGATTCCTCACACCTGAGTTCCATGATTATTGCCTGCTGACTGTTTGATTCGTGCCTACTCAGCTCTTTGTTTATTGCCTCCAGAGGCACATGATCAGTGTATGATAGCAAACATGATCAGCGCATGATCAGTCACATGATCAGCGCCATTAAGTCACGTGATCACTACATGATAGTCATGTGATCAGTCCATGCTCAGTCACGGTATCAGTGCATGATCAGCCACGTGATCAGTGCATGATCTGTCACAAGATTAGTGTATGATCATCCACGTGATCAGTGCATGGGCAGTCATGTGATCAGTGCATGATATAGACGTGATCAGTGCATGATCAGTCTCGTGATCAGTGCATGATAGCCACGTGATCAGTGCATGATCAGTCACCTGATGGGTGTATGATCATTCACGTGACCTGTACATGGTAGCTACATGATCATTGCATGATCAGCCACGTGAGTAGTGCATGATAGCCACGTGATCAGTGCATGATCAGTCACGTGATCAGTGCATGATCAGTCATGTGACCAGTACATGGTAGCTGCGTGATCATGGCATGATCAGCCACGTGATCAGTGCATGATAGCCACGTGATCAGTGCATGATCAGACACGTGATCAGTGCATGATCAGTCACGTGATCAGTGCATGATCAGCCACGTGATCAGTGCATGATCAGCCACGTGATCAGTGCATGATCAGTCACGTGATCAGTGCATGATCAGTCACGTGATCAGTGCATGATCAGCCACGTGATCAGTGCATGATCAGCCACGTGATCAGTGCATGATCAATTACGTGATCAGTGCATGATCAGTCACGTGATCAGTACATGGTAGCTACGTGATCATTGCATGATCAGCCACGTGATCAGTGCATGATAGCCACGTGATCAGTGCATGATAGCCACGTGATCAGTGCATGATCAGTCATGTGATACGTGTGTGATCAGCCACGTGATCAGTGCATGATATCCACGTGATCAGTGCATGACAGCCACGTGATCAGTGCATGAGAGCCACGTGATCAGTGCATGATCAGTCACGTGATACATGTGTGATCAGCCACGTGATCAGTGCATGATGAGCCACGTGATCAGTGCAGGATCAATTACGTGATCAGTGCATGATCAGTCACGTGACCAGTACATGGTTGCTACGTGATCGTTGCATGATCAGCCACGTGAGCAGAGCATGATAGCCACGTGATCAGTGCATGATCAGTCACGTGATCAGTACATGATCAGTCACGTGAACAGTGCATGATCATTTACGTGATCTTTGCATGATCAGTCACGTGACCAGTATATGGTTGCTACGTGATCATTCCATGACGAGCCACGTGAGCAGTGCATGATAGCCACGTGATGTGTGCATGAGTTACGTGAGCAGAGTATGATCAGCCACGTGATCAGTGCATGAGTGCCACGTGATCAGTGCATGATATGTCACGTGACAGGTGTGTGATCAGCCACGTGAACAGTGCATGTTCAGCCACGTGATCAGTGCATGATAGCCACGTGATCAGTGCATGATCAGTTACGTGAGCAGTGTATGATCAGCCACGTGATCAGTGCATGGTCAGACACGTGAACAGTGTATGATCAGCCACGTGATCAGTGCATGATATCCAAGTGATCAGTGCATGATCATCACGTGATCAGTGTATGATCAGCCACGTGAACAGTGCATGCTCAGTCACGTGATCTGGGCCTGCTGAGCTGCGTGATTACTGTCTGCTCATCTGCTTGACAATTGCCAGCTGAGCTGCACGATTCCTGCCTGTCATCTGCTTGACAATTGCCAGCTGTGCTGCGTAATTCCTGCCTGCTCAGCTGCTTGATTATTGCCAGCTGAGCAGCATGATTCCTCACACCTGAGTTCCATGATTATTGCCTGCTGACTGTTTGATTCGTGCCTACTCAGCTCTTTGTTTATTGCCTCCAGAGGCACATGATCAGTGTATGATAGCAAACATGATCAGCGCATGATCAGTCACATGATCAGCGCCATTAAGTCACGTGATCACTACATGATAGTCATGTGATCAGTCCATGCTCAGTCACGGTATCAGTGCATGATCAGCCACGTGATCAGTGCATGATCTGTCACAAGATTAGTGTATGATCATCCACGTGATCAGTGCATGGGCAGTCATGTGATCAGTGCATGATATAGACGTGATCAGTGCATGATCAGTCTCGTGATCAGTGCATGATAGCCACGTGATCAGTGCATGATCAGTCACCTGATGGGTGTATGATCATTCACGTGACCTGTACATGGTAGCTACATGATCATTGCATGATCAGCCACGTGAGTAGTGCATGATAGCCACGTGATCACTGCATGATCAGTCACGTGATCAGTGCATGATCAGTCATGTGACCAGTACATGGTAGCTGCGTGATCATGGCATGATCAGCCACGTGAGCAGTGCATGATAGCCACGTGATCAGTGCATGATCAGACACGTGATCAGTGCATGATCAGTCACGTGATCAGTGCATGATCAGCCACGTGATCAGTGCATGACCAGGCACGTGATCAGTGTATGTCAGCCACGTGATCAGTGCATGATAGCCACGTGATCAGTGCATGATCAGTCACGTGATCAGTGCATGATCAGTTACGTGATCAGTGCATGATCAGCCACGTGATCAGTGCATGATCAGCCACATGATCAGTGCATGATCAATTACGTGATCAGTGCATGATCAGTCACGTGACCAGTACATGGTAGCTACGTGATCATTGCATGATCAGCCACGTGATCAGTGCATGATAGCCACGTGATCAGTGCATGATAGCCACGTGATCAGTGCATGATCAGTCATGTGATACGTGTGTGATCAGCCACGTGATCAGTGCATGATATCCACGTGATCAGTGCATGACAGCCACGTGATCAGTGCATGAGAGCCACGTGATCAGTGCATGATCAGTCACGTGATACATGTGTGATCAGCCACGTGATCAGTGCATGATGAGCCACGTGATCAGTGCATGATCAATTACGTGATCAGTGCATGATCAGTCACGTGACCAGTACATGGTTGCTACGTGATCGTTGCATGATCAGCCACGTGAGCAGTGCATGATAGCCACGTGATCAGTGCATGATCAGTCACGTGATCAGTGCATGATCAGTCACGTGAACAGTGCATGATCATTTACGTGATCAGTGCATGATCAGTCACGTGACCAGTATATGGTTGCTACGTGATCATTCCATGACGAGCCACGTGAGCAGTGCATGATAGCCACGTGATGTGTGCATGAGTTACGTGAGCAGAGTATGATCAGCCACGTGATCAGTGCATGAGTGCCACGTGATCAGTGCATGATATGTCACGTGACAGGTGTGTGATCAGCCACGTGAACAGTGCATGTTCAGCCACGTGATCAGTGCATGATAGCCACGTGATCAGTGCATGATCAGTTACGTGAGCAGTGTATGATCAGCCACGTGATCAGTGCATGGTCAGACACGTGAACAGTGTATGATCAGCCACGTGATCAGTGCATGATATCCAAGTGATCAGTGCATGATCATCACGTGATCAGTGTATGATCAGCCACGTGAACAGTGCATGCTCAGTCACGTGATCTGGGCCTGCTGAGCTGCGTGATTACTGTCTGCTCATCTGCTTGACAATTGCCAGCTGAGCTGCACGATTCCTGCCTGTCATCTGCTTGACAATTGCCAGCTGTGCTGCGTAATTCCTGCCTGCTCAGCTGCTTGATTATTGCCAGCTGAGCAGCATGATTCCTCACACCTGAGTTCCATGATTATTGCCTGCTGACTGTTTGATTCGTGCCTACTCAGCTCTTTGTTTATTGCCTCCAGAGGCACATGATCAGTGTATGATAGCAAACATGATCAGCGCATGATCAGTCACATGATCAGCGCCATTAAGTCACGTGATCACTACATGATAGTCATGTGATCAGTCCATGCTCAGTCACGGTATCAGTGCATGATCAGCCACGTGATCAGTGCATGATCTGTCACAAGATTAGTGTATGATCATCCACGTGATCAGTGCATGGGCAGTCATGTGATCAGTGCATGATATAGACGTGATCAGTGCATGATCAGTCTCGTGATCAGTGCATGATAGCCACGTGATCAGTGCATGATCAGTCACCTGATGGGTGTATGATCATTCACGTGACCTGTACATGGTAGCTACATGATCATTGCATGATCAGCCACGTGAGTAGTGCATGATAGCCACGTGATCAGTGCATGATCAGTCACGTGATCAGTGCATGATCAGTCATGTGACCAGTACATGGTAGCTGCGTGATCATGCATGATCAGCCACGTGAGCAGTGCATGATAGCCACGTGATCAGTGCATGATCAGTCACGTGATCAGTGCATGATCAGCCACGTGATCAGTGCATGATCAGCCACGTGATCAGTGCATGATCAGCCACGTGATCAGTGCATGATAGCCACGTGATCAGTGCATGATCAGTCACGTGATCAGTGCATGATCAGCCACGTGATCAGTGCATGATCAGCCACGTGATCAGTGCATGATAGCCACGTGATCAGTGCATGATCAGCCACGTGATCAGTGCATGATCAGCCACGTGATCAGTGCATGATCAGCCACGTGATCAGTGCATGATCAGTCACGTGATCAGTGCATGATCAGCCACGTGATCAGTGCATGATCAGTCACGTGATCAGTGCATGATCAGCCACGTGATCAGTGCATGATAGCCACGTGATCAGTGCATGATCAGTCACGTGATCAGTGCATGATCAGTCACGTGATCAGTGCATGATCAGCCACGTGATCAGTGCATGATCAGCCACGTGATCAGTGCATGATCAATTACGTGATCAGTGCATGATCAGTCACGTGATCAGTGCATGATAGCTACGTGATCATTGCATGATCAGCCACGTGATCAGTGCATGATAGCCACGTGATCAGTGCATGATAGCCACGTGATCAGTGCATGATCAGTCATGTGATACGTGTGTGATCAGCCACGTGATCAGTGCATGATATCCACGTGATCAGTGCATGACAGCCACGTGATCAGTGCATGAGAGCCACGTGATCAGTGCATGATCAGTCACGTGATACATGTGTGATCAGCCACGTGATCAGTGCATGATGAGCCACGTGATCAGTGCATGATCAATTACGTGATCAGTGCATGATCAGTCACGTGACCAGTACATGGTTGCTACGTGATCGTTGCATGATCAGCCACGTGAGCAGTGCATGATAGCCACGTGATCAGTGCATGATCAGTCACGTGATCAGTACATGATCAGTCACGTGAACAGTGCATGATCATTCACGTGATCTGCATGATCAGTCACGTGACCAGTATATGGTAGCTACGTGATCATTCCATGAGCCACGTGAGCAGTGCATGATAGCCACGTGATGTGTGCATGAGTTACGTGAGCAGAGTATGATCAGCCACGTGATCAGTGCATGAGTGCCACGTGATCAGTGCATGATATGTCACGTGACAGGTGTGTGATCAGCCACGTGAACAGTGCATGTTCAGCCACGTGATCAGTGCATGATAGCCACGTGATCAGTGCATGATCAGTTACGTGAGCAGTGTATGATCAGCCACGTGATCAGTGCATGGTCAGACACGTGAACAGTGTATGATCAGCCACGTGATCAGTGCATGATATCCAAGTGATCAGTGCATGATCATCACGTGATCAGTGTATGATCAGCCACGTGAACAGTGCATGCTCAGTCACGTGATCTGGGCCTGCTGAGCTGCGTGATTACTGTCTGCTCATCTGCTTGACAATTGCCAGCTGAGCTGCACGATTCCTGCCTGTCATCTGCTTGACAATTGCCAGCTGTGCTGCGTAATTCCTGCCTGCTCAGCTGCTTGATTATTGCCAGCTGAGCAGCATGATTCCTCACACCTGAGTTCCATGATTATTGCCTGCTGACTGTTTGATTCGTGCCTACTCAGCTCTTTGTTTATTGCCTCCAGAGGCACATGATCAGTGTATGATAGCAAACATGATCAGCGCATGATCAGTCACATGATCAGCGCCATTAAGTCACGTGATCACTACATGATAGTCATGTGATCAGTCCATGCTCAGTCACGGTATCAGTGCATGATCAGCCACGTGATCAGTGCATGATCTGTCACAAGATTAGTGTATGATCATCCACGTGATCAGTGCATGGGCAGTCATGTGATCAGTGCATGATATAGACGTGATCAGTGCATGATCAGTCTCGTGATCAGTGCATGATAGCCACGTGATCAGTGCATGATCAGTCACCTGATGGGTGTATGATCATTCACGTGACCTGTACATGGTAGCTACATGATCATTGCATGATCAGCCACGTGAGTAGTGCATGATAGCCACGTGATCACTGCATGATCAGTCACGTGATCAGTGCATGATCAGTCATGTGACCAGTACATGGTAGCTGCGTGATCATGGCATGATCAGCCACGTGAGCAGTGCATGATAGCCACGTGATCAGTGCATGATCAGACACGTGATCAGTGCATGATCAGTCACGTGATCAGTGCATGATCAGCCACGTGATCAGTGCATGATCAGGCACGTGATCAGTGCATGTCAGCCAAGTGATCAGTGCATGATAGCCACGTGATCAGTGCATGATCAGTCACGTGATCAGTGCATGATCAGTTATGTGATCAGTGCATGATCAGCCACGTGATCAGTGCATGATCAGCCACATGATCAGTGCATGATCAATTACGTGATCAGTGCATGATCAGTCACGTGACCAGTACATGGTAGCTACGTGATCATTGCATGATCAGCCACGTGATCAGTGCATGATAGCCACGTGATCAGTGCATGATAGCCACGTGATCAGTGCATGATCAGTCATGTGATACGTGTGTGATCAGCCACGTGATCAGTGCATGATATCCACGTGATCAGTGCATGACAGCCACGTGATCAGTGCATGAGAGCCACGTGATCAGTGCATGATCAGTCACGTGATACATGTGTGATCAGCCACGTGATCAGTGCATGATGAGCCACGTGATCAGTGCAGGATCAATTACGTGATCAGTGCATGATCAGTCACGTGACCAGTACATGGTTGCTACGTGATCGTTGCATGATCAGCCACGTGAGCAGAGCATGATAGCCACGTGATCAGTGCATGATCAGTCACGTGATCAGTACATGATCAGTCACGTGAACAGTGCATGATCATTTACGTGATCTTTGCATGATCAGTCACGTGACCAGTATATGGTTGCTACGTGATCATTCCATGACGAGCCACGTGAGCAGTGCATGATAGCCACGTGATGTGTGCATGAGTTACGTGAGCAGAGTATGATCAGCCACGTGATCAGTGCATGAGTGCCACGTGATCAGTGCATGATATGTCACGTGACAGGTGTGTGATCAGCCACGTGAACAGTGCATGTTCAGCCACGTGATCAGTGCATGATAGCCACGTGATCAGTGCATGATCAGTTACGTGAGCAGTGTATGATCAGCCACGTGATCAGTGCATGGTCAGACACGTGAACAGTGTATGATCAGCCACGTGATCAGTGCATGATATCCAAGTGATCAGTGCATGATCATCACGTGATCAGTGTATGATCAGCCACGTGAACAGTGCATGCTCAGTCACGTGATCTGGGCCTGCTGAGCTGCGTGATTACTGTCTGCTCATCTGCTTGACAATTGCCAGCTGAGCTGCACGATTCCTGCCTGTCATCTGCTTGACAATTGCCAGCTGTGCTGCGTAATTCCTGCCTGCTCAGCTGCTTGATTATTGCCAGCTGAGCAGCATGATTCCTCACACCTGAGTTCCATGATTATTGCCTGCTGACTGTTTGATTCGTGCCTACTCAGCTCTTTGTTTATTGCCTCCAGAGGCACATGATCAGTGTATGATAGCAAACATGATCAGCGCATGATCAGTCACATGATCAGCGCCATTAAGTCACGTGATCACTACATGATAGTCATGTGATCAGTCCATGCTCAGTCACGGTATCAGTGCATGATCAGCCACGTGATCAGTGCATGATCTGTCACAAGATTAGTGTATGATCATCCACGTGATCAGTGCATGGGCAGTCATGTGATCAGTGCATGATATAGACGTGATCAGTGCATGATCAGTCTCGTGATCAGTGCATGATAGCCACGTGATCAGTGCATGATCAGTCACCTGATGGGTGTATGATCATTCACGTGACCTGTACATGGTAGCTACATGATCATTGCATGATCAGCCACGTGAGTAGTGCATGATAGCCACGTGATCACTGCATGATCAGTCACGTGATCAGTGCATGATCAGTCATGTGACCAGTACATGGTAGCTGCGTGATCATGGCATGATCAGCCACGTGAGCAGTGCATGATAGCCACGTGATCAGTGCATGATCAGACACGTGATCAGTGCATGATCAGTCACGTGATCAGTGCATGATCAGCCACGTGATCAGTGCATGATCAGGCACGTGATCAGTGTATGTCAGCCACGTGATCAGTGCATGATAGCCACGTGATCAGTGCATGATCAGTCACGTGATCAGTGCATGATCAGTCACGTGATCAGTGTATGATCAGCCACGTGATCAGTGCATGATCAGCCACGTGATCAGTGCATGATCAATTACGTGATCAGTGCATGATCAGTCACGTGACCAGTACATGGTAGCTACGTGATCATTGCATGATCAGCCACGTGATCAGTGCATGATAGCCACGTGATCAGTGCATGATAGCCACGTGATCAGTGCATGATCAGTCATGTGATCGTGTGTGATCAGCCACGTGATCAGTGCATGATATCCACGTGATCAGTGCATGATCAGCCACGTGATCAGTGCATGATAGCCACGTGATCAGTGCATGATCAGTCACGTGATGCATGCCACGTGATCAGTGCATGATGAGCCACGTGATCAGTGCATGATCAATTACGTGATCAGTGCATGATCAGTCACGTGACCAGTACATGGTTGCTACGTGATCGTTGCATGATCAGCCACGTGAGCAGTGCATGATAGCCACGTGATCAGTGCATGATCAGTCACGTGATCAGTGCATGATCAGTCACGTGATCAGTGCATGATCATTTACGTGATCAGTGCATGATCAGTCACGTGACCAGTATATGATTGCCACGTGATCAGTGCATGATCAGCCACGTGATCAGTGCATGATAGCCACGTGATCAGTGCATGAGTTACGTGAGCAGTGTATGATCAGCCACGTGATCAGTGCATGGTCAGACACGTGAACAGTGTATGATCAGCCACGTGATCAGTGCATGATATCCAAGTGATCAGTGCATGATCATCACGTGATCAGTGTATGATCAGCCACGTGAACAGTGCATGCTCAGTCACGTGATCTGGGCCTGCTGAGCTGCGTGATTACTGTCTGCTCATCTGCTTGACAATTGCCAGCTGAGCTGCACGATTCCTGCCTGTCATCTGCTTGACAATTGCCAGCTGTGCTGCGTAATTCCTGCCTGCTCAGCTGCTTGATTATTGCCAGCTGAGCAGCATGATTCCTCACAGCTGAGTTCCATGATTATTGCCTGCTGACTGTTTGATTCGTGCCTACTCAGCTCTTTGTTTATTGCCTCCAGAGGCACATGATCAGTGTATGATAGCAAACATGATCAGCGCATGATCAGTCACATGATCAGCGCCATTAAGTCACGTGATCACTACATGATAGTCATGTGATCAGTCCATGCTCAGTCACGGTATCAGTGCATGATCAGCCACGTGATCAGTGCATGATCTGTCACAAGATTAGTGTATGATCATCCACGTGATCAGTGCATGGGCAGTCATGTGATCAGTGCATGATATAGACGTGATCAGTGCATGATCAGTCTCGTGATCAGTGCATGATAGCCACGTGATCAGTGCATGATCAGTCACCTGATGGGTGTATGATCATTCACGTGACCTGTACATGGTAGCTACATGATCATTGCATGATCAGCCACGTGAGTAGTGCATGATAGCCACGTGATCACTGCATGATCAGTCACGTGATCAGTGCATGATCAGTCATGTGACCAGTACATGGTAGCTGCGTGATCATGGCATGATCAGCCACGTGAGCAGTGCATGATAGCCACGTGATCAGTGCATGATCAGACACGTGATCAGTGCATGATCAGTCACGTGATCAGTGCATGATCAGCCACGTGATCAGTGCATGATCAGGCACGTGATCAGTGTATGTCAGCCAAGTGATCAGTGCATGATAGCCACGTGATCAGTGCATGATCAGTCACGTGATCAGTGCATGATCAGTCACGTGATCAGTGTATGATCAGCCACGTGATCAGTGCATGATCAGCCACGTGATCAGTGCATGATCAATTACGTGATCAGTGCATGATCAGTCACGTGACCAGTACATGGTAGCTACGTGATCATTGCATGATCAGCCACGTGATCAGTGCATGATAGCCACGTGATCAGTGCATGATAGCCACGTGATCAGTGCATGATCAGTCATGTGATACGTGTGTGATCAGCCACGTGATCAGTGCATGATATCCACGTGATCAGTGCATGACAGCCACGTGATCAGTGCATGAGAGCCACGTGATCAGTGCATGATCAGTCACGTGATACATGTGTGATCAGCCACGTGATCAGTGCATGATGAGCCACGTGATCAGTGCAGGATCAATTACGTGATCAGTGCATGATCAGTCACGTGACCAGTACATGGTTGCTACGTGATCGTTGCATGATCAGCCACGTGAGCAGAGCATGATAGCCACGTGATCAGTGCATGATCAGTCACGTGATCAGTACATGATCAGTCACGTGAACAGTGCATGATCATTTACGTGATCTTTGCATGATCAGTCACGTGACCAGTATATGGTTGCTACGTGATCATTCCATGACGAGCCACGTGAGCAGTGCATGATAGCCACGTGATGTGTGCATGAGTTACGTGAGCAGAGTATGATCAGCCACGTGATCAGTGCATGAGTGCCACGTGATCAGTGCATGATATGTCACGTGACAGGTGTGTGATCAGCCACGTGAACAGTGCATGTTCAGCCACGTGATCAGTGCATGATAGCCACGTGATCAGTGCATGATCAGTTACGTGAGCAGTGTATGATCAGCCACGTGATCAGTGCATGGTCAGACACGTGAACAGTGTATGATCAGCCACGTGATCAGTGCATGATATCCAAGTGATCAGTGCATGATCATCACGTGATCAGTGTATGATCAGCCACGTGAACAGTGCATGCTCAGTCACGTGATCTGGGCCTGCTGAGCTGCGTGATTACTGTCTGCTCATCTGCTTGACAATTGCCAGCTGAGCTGCACGATTCCTGCCTGTCATCTGCTTGACAATTGCCAGCTGTGCTGCGTAATTCCTGCCTGCTCAGCTGCTTGATTATTGCCAGCTGAGCAGCATGATTCCTCACACCTGAGTTCCATGATTATTGCCTGCTGACTGTTTGATTCGTGCCTACTCAGCTCTTTGTTTATTGCCTCCAGAGGCACATGATCAGTGTATGATAGCAAACATGATCAGCGCATGATCAGTCACATGATCAGCGCCATTAAGTCACGTGATCACTACATGATAGTCATGTGATCAGTCCATGCTCAGTCACGGTATCAGTGCATGATCAGCCACGTGATCAGTGCATGATCTGTCACAAGATTAGTGTATGATCATCCACGTGATCAGTGCATGGGCAGTCATGTGATCAGTGCATGATATAGACGTGATCAGTGCATGATCAGTCTCGTGATCAGTGCATGATAGCCACGTGATCAGTGCATGATCAGTCACCTGATGGGTGTATGATCATTCACGTGACCTGTACATGGTAGCTACATGATCATTGCATGATCAGCCACGTGAGTAGTGCATGATAGCCACGTGATCAGTGCATGATCAGTCACGTGATCAGTGCATGATCAGTCATGTGACCAGTACATGGTAGCTGCGTGATCATGGCATGATCAGCCACGTGAGCAGTGCATGATAGCCACGTGATCAGTGCATGATCAGACACGTGATCAGTGCATGATCAGTCACGTGATCAGTGCATGATCAGCCACGTGATCAGTGCATGATCAGCCACGTGATCAGTGCATGATAGCCACGTGATCAGTGCATGATCATCACGTGATCAGTGCATGATCAGCCACGTGATCAGTGCATGATCAGTCACGTGATCAGTGCATGATGAGCTGCGTGATCACTGTCTGCTCATCTGCATGATCAGCCACGTGATCAGTGCATGATAGCCACGTGATCAGTGCATGATCAGCCACGTGATCAGTGCATGATCAGCCACGTGATCAGTGCATGATCAGCCACGTGATCAGTGCATGATCAGCCACGTGATCAGTGCATGATCAGTCACGTGATCAGTGCATGGCAGCTCACGTGATCAGTGCATGATCAGCCACGTGATCAGTGCATGATAGCCACGTGATCAGTGCATGATAGCCACGTGATCAGTGCATGATCAGTCACGTGATCAGTGTGTGATCAGCCACGTGATCAGTGCATGATAGCCACGTGATCAGTGCATGATCAGCCACGTGATCAGTGCATGATCAGTCACGTGATCAGTGCATGATCAGTCACGTGATCAGTGTGATCAGCCACGTGATCAGTGCATGATCAGCCACGTGATCAGTGCATGATCAGTCACGTGATCAGTGCATGATCAGTCACGTGATCAGTGCATGGTAGCTACGTGATCAGTGCATGATCAGCCACGTGATCAGTGCATGATAGCCACGTGATCAGTGCATGATCAGCCACGTGATCAGTGCATGATCAGTCACGTGATCAGTGCATGATCAGTCACGTGACAGTGCATGTAGCTACGTGATCAGTGCATGATCAGCCACGTGATCAGTGCATGATAGCCACGTGATCAGTGCATGATCAGTCACGTGATCAGTGCATGATCAGTCACGTGATCAGTGCATGATCAGCCACGTGATCAGTGCATGATCAGTCACGTGATCAGTGCATGATAGCCACGTGATCAGTGCATGATCAGTCACGTGATCAGTGCATGATCAGTCACGTGATCAGTGCATGATAGCTACGTGATCAGTGCATGATCAGCCACGTGATCAGTGCATGATAGCCACGTGATCAGTGCATGATCAGTCACGTGATCAGTGCATGATCAGTCACGTGATCAGTGCATGATAGCTGCGTGATCATGCATGATCAGCCACGTGATCAGTGCATGATAGCCACGTGATCAGTGCATGATCAGTCACGTGATCAGTGCATGATCAGTCACGTGATCAGTGCATGATCAGCCACGTGATCAGTGCATGATCAGTCACGTGATCAGTGCATGATCAGCCACGTGATCAGTGCATGATCAGTCACGTGATCAGTGCATGATCAGTCACGTGATCAGTGCATGATCAGTCACGTGATCAGTGCATGGCAGCTCCGTGATCAGTGCATGATCAGCCACGTGATCAGTGCATGATAGCCACGTGATCAGTGCATGATCAGCCACGTGATCAGTGCATGATCAGTCACGTGATCGTGCATGATCAGCCACGTGATCAGTGCATGATAGCCACGTGATCAGTGCATGATAGCCACGTGATCAGTGCATGATCAGTCACGTGATCAGTGCATGATCAGTCACGTGATCAGTGTGATCAGCCACGTGATCAGTGCATGATCAGCCACGTGATCAGTGCATGATCAGTCACGTGATCAGTGCATGATCAGTCACGTGATCAGTGCATGATAGCTACGTGATCAGTGCATGATCAGCCACGTGATCAGTGCATGATAGCCACGTGATCAGTGCATGATCAGCCACGTGATCAGTGCATGATCAGCCACGTGATCAGTGCATGATCAGTGATCAGTGCATGATCAGTCACGTGATCAGTGCATGATCAGCCACGTGATCAGTGCATGATCAGCCACGTGATCAGTGCATGATAGCCACGTGATCAGTGCATGAGTCACGTGATCAGTGCATGATCAGCCACGTGATCAGTGCATGATGCCACGTGATCAGTGCATGATAGTCACGTGATCAGTGCATGATCAGCCACGTGATCAGTGCATGATCAGCCACGTGATCAGTGCATGATAGCCACGTGATCAGTGCATGATCAGTTACGTGATCAGTGCATGATCAGCCACGTGATCAGTGCATGATCAGCACGTGATCAGTGCATGATCAGCCACGTGATCAGTGCATGATAGCCACGTGATCAGTGCATGATCAGTCACGTGATCAGTGCATGATCAGCCACGTGATCAGTGCATGATCAGTTACGTGATCAGTGCATGATCAGTCACGTGACCAGTACATGGTTGCTACGTGATCATTGCATGATCAGCCACGTGAGCAGTGCATGATAGCCACGTGATGTGTGCATGAGTTACGTGAGCAGAGTATGATCAGCCACGTGATCAGTGCATGAGTGCCACGTGATCAGTGCATGATATGTCACGTGACAGTGTGTGATCAGCCACGTGAACAGTGCATGTTCAGCCACGTGATCAGTGCATGATAGCCACGTGATCAGTGCATGATCAGTTACGTGAGCAGTGTATGATCAGCCACGTGATCAGTGCATGGTCAGACACGTGAACAGTGTATGATCAGCCACGTGATCAGTGCATGATATCCAAGTGATCAGTGCATGATCATCACGTGATCAGTGTATGATCAGCCACGTGAACAGTGCATGCTCAGTCACGTGATCTGGGCCTGCTGAGCTGCGTGATTACTGTCTGCTCATCTGCTTGACAATTGCCAGCTGAGCTGCACGATTCCTGCCTGTCATCTGCTTGACAATTGCCAGCTGTGCTGCGTAATTCCTGCCTGCTCAGCTGCTTGATTATTGCCAGCTGAGCAGCATGATTCCTCACACCTGAGTTCCATGATTATTGCCTGCTGACTGTTTGATTCGTGCCTACTCAGCTCTTTGTTTATTGCCTCCAGAGGCACATGATCAGTGTATGATAGCAAACATGATCAGCGCATGATCAGTCACATGATCAGCGCCATTAAGTCACGTGATCACTACATGATAGTCATGTGATCAGTCCATGCTCAGTCACGGTATCAGTGCATGATCAGCCACGTGATCAGTGCATGATCTGTCACAAGATTAGTGTATGATCATCCACGTGATCAGTGCATGGGCAGTCATGTGATCAGTGCATGATATAGACGTGAACAGTGCATGATCAGTCTCGTGATCAGTGCATGATAGCCACGTGATCAGTGCATGATCAGTCACCTGATGGGTGTATGATCATTCACGTGACCTGTACATGGTAGCTACATGATCATTGCATGATCAGCCACGTGAGTAGTTCATGATAGCCACGTGATCACTGCATGATCAGTCACGTGATCAGTGCATGATCAGTCATGTGACCAGTACATGGTAGCTGCGTGATCATGCATGATCAGCCACGTGAGCAGTGCATGATAGCCACGTGATCAGTGCATGATCAGACACGTGATCAGTGCATGATCAGTCACGTGATCAGTGCATGATCAGCCACGTGATCAGTGCATGATCAGCCACGTGATCAGTGCATGATCAGTCACGTGATCAGTGCATGATCAGCCACGTGATCAGTGCATGATCAGTCACGTGATCAGTGCATGATATAGACGTGATCAGTGCATGATCAGTCACGTGATCAGTGCATGATAGCCACGTGATCAGTGCATGATCAGTCACGTGATCATGTGTGATCAGCCACGTGATCAGTGCATGATCAGCCACGTGATCAGTGCATGATCAGCCACGTGATCAGTGCATGATCAGTCACGTGATCAGTGCATGATAGCTACGTGATCAGTGCATGATCAGCCACGTGATCAGTGCATGATAGCCACGTGATCAGTGCATGATCAGCCACGTGATCAGTGCATGATCAGTCACGTGATCAGTGCATGATCAGTCACGTGATCAGTGCATGATAGCCACGTGATCATGCATGATCAGCCACGTGATCAGTGCATGATAGCCACGTGATCAGTGCATGATCAGCCACGTGATCAGTGCATGATCAGTCACGTGATCAGTGCATGATCAGTCACGTGATCAGTACATGGTAGCTACGTGATCATGCATGATCAGCCACGTGATCAGTGCATGATAGCCACGTGATCAGTGCATGATCAGTCACGTGATCAGTGCATGATCAGTCACGTGATCAGTGCATGATCAGCCACGTGATCAGTGCATGATCAGCCACGTGATCAGTGCATGATAGCCACGTGATCAGTGCATGATCAGTCACGTGATCATGTGTGATCAGCCACGTGATCAGTGCATGATCAGCCACGTGATCAGTGCATGATCAGTCCGTGATCAGTGCATGATCAGTCACGTGACCAGTGCATGATCAGCCACGTGATCAGTGCATGATCAGCCACGTGATCAGTGCATGATAGCCACGTGATCAGTGCATGATCAGTTACGTGAGCAGTGTATGATCAGCCACGTGATCAGTGCATGGTCAGACACGTGAACAGTGTATGATCAGCCACGTGATCAGTGCATGATATCCAAGTGATCAGTGCATGATCATCACGTGATCAGTGTATGATCAGCCACGTGAACAGTGCATGCTCAGTCACGTGATCTGGGCCTGCTGAGCTGCGTGATTACTGTCTGCTCATCTGCTTGACAATTGCCAGCTGAGCTGCACGATTCCTGCCTGTCATCTGCTTGACAATTGCCAGCTGTGCTGCGTAATTCCTGCCTGCTCAGCTGCTTGATTATTGCCAGCTGAGCAGCATGATTCCTCACACCTGAGTTCCATGATTATTGCCTGCTGACTGTTTGATTCGTGCCTACTCAGCTCTTTGTTTATTGCCTCCAGAGGCACATGATCAGTGTATGATAGCAAACATGATCAGCGCATGATCAGTCACATGATCAGCGCCATTAAGTCACGTGATCACTACATGATAGTCATGTGATCAGTCCATGCTCAGTCACGGTATCAGTGCATGATCAGCCACGTGATCAGTGCATGATCTGTCACAAGATTAGTGTATGATCATCCACGTGATCAGTGCATGGGCAGTCATGTGATCAGTGCATGATATAGACGTGATCAGTGCATGATCAGTCTCGTGATCAGTGCATGATAGCCACGTGATCAGTGCATGATCAGTCACCTGATGGGTGTATGATCATTCACGTGACCTGTACATGGTAGCTACATGATCATTGCATGATCAGCCACGTGAGTAGTGCATGATAGCCACGTGATCACTGCATGATCAGTCACGTGATCAGTGCATGATCAGTCATGTGACCAGTACATGGTAGCTGCGTGATCATGGCATGATCAGCCACGTGAGCAGTGCATGATAGCCACGTGATCAGTGCATGATCAGACACGTGATCAGTGCATGATCAGTCACGTGATCAGTGCATGATCAGCCACGTGATCAGTGCATGATCAGGCACGTGATCAGTGTATGTCAGCCACGTGATCAGTGCATGATAGCCACGTGATCAGTGCATGATCAGTCACGTGATCAGTGCATGATCAGTCACGTGATCAGTGCATGATCAGCCACGTGATCAGTGCATGATCAGCCACGTGATCAGTGCATGATCAATTACGTGATCAGTGCATGATCAGTCACGTGACCAGTACATGGTAGCTACGTGATCAGTGCATGATCAGCCACGTGATCAGTGCATGATAGCCACGTGATCAGTGCATGATAGCCACGTGATCAGTGCATGATCAGTCACGTGATACGTGTGTGATCAGCCACGTGATCAGTGCATGATATCCACGTGATCAGTGCATGACAGCCACGTGATCAGTGCATGATAGCCACGTGATCAGTGCATGATCAGTCACGTGATCATGTGTGATCAGCCACGTGATCAGTGCATGATGAGCCACGTGATCAGTGCATGATCAATTACGTGATCAGTGCATGATCAGTCACGTGACCAGTACATGGTTGCTACGTGATCAGTGCATGATCAGCCACGTGAGCAGTGCATGATAGCCACGTGATCAGTGCATGATCAGTCACGTGATCAGTGCATGATCAGTCACGTGATCAGTGCATGATCATTTACGTGATCAGTGCATGATCAGTCACGTGACCAGTATATGGTTGCTACGTGATCATTGCATGATCAGCCACGTGATCAGTGCATGATAGCCACGTGATGTGTGCATGAGTTACGTGATCAGTGTATGATCAGCCACGTGATCAGTGCATGATGCCACGTGATCAGTGCATGATAGTCACGTGACAGTGTGTGATCAGCCACGTGATCAGTGCATGATCAGCCACGTGATCAGTGCATGATAGCCACGTGATCAGTGCATGATCAGTTACGTGATCAGTGCATGATCAGCCACGTGATCAGTGCATGATCAGCCACGTGATCAGTGCATGATCAGTCACGTGATCAGTGCATGATCAGTCACGTGATCAGTGCATGATCAGCACGTGATCAGTGCATGATCAGCCACGTGATCAGTGCATGATAGCCACGTGATCAGTGCATGATCAGTCACGTGATCAGTGCATGATCAGTCACGTGATCAGTGCATGATCAGCCACGTGATCAGTGCATGATCAGCCACGTGATCAGTGCATGATCAGTCACGTGATCAGTGCATGATCAGTCACGTGATCAGTGCATGATAGCCACGTGATCAGTGCATGATCAGCCACGTGATCAGTGCATGATCAGCCACGTGATCAGTGCATGATCAGCCACGTGATCAGTGCATGATCAGTCACGTGATAGTGCATGATCAGCCACGTGATCAGTGCATGATCAGCCACGTGATCAGTGCATGATCAGTCACGTGATCAGTGCATGATCATTTACGTGATCAGTGCATGATCAGTCACGTGACCAGTATATGGTAGCTACGTGATCATTCCATGACAGCCACGTGAGCAGTGCATGATAGCCACGTGATGTGTGCATGAGTTACGTGAGCAGAGTATGATCAGCCACGTGATCAGTGCATGAGTGCCACGTGATCAGTGCATGATATGTCACGTGACAGGTGTGTGATCAGCCACGTGAACAGTGCATGTTCAGCCACGTGATCAGTGCATGATAGCCACGTGATCAGTGCATGATCAGTTACGTGAGCAGTGTATGATCAGCCACGTGATCAGTGCATGGTCAGACACGTGAACAGTGTATGATCAGCCACGTGATCAGTGCATGATATCCAAGTGATCAGTGCATGATCATCACGTGATCAGTGTATGATCAGCCACGTGAACAGTGCATGCTCAGTCACGTGATCTGGGCCTGCTGAGCTGCGTGATTACTGTCTGCTCATCTGCTTGACAATTGCCAGCTGAGCTGCACGATTCCTGCCTGTCATCTGCTTGACAATTGCCAGCTGTGCTGCGTAATTCCTGCCTGCTCAGCTGCTTGATTATTGCCAGCTGAGCAGCATGATTCCTCACACCTGAGTTCCATGATTATTGCCTGCTGACTGTTTGATTCGTGCCTACTCAGCTCTTTGTTTATTGCCTCCAGAGGCACATGATCAGTGTATGATAGCAAACATGATCAGCGCATGATCAGTCACATGATCAGCGCCATTAAGTCACGTGATCACTACATGATAGTCATGTGATCAGTCCATGCTCAGTCACGGTATCAGTGCATGATCAGCCACGTGATCAGTGCATGATCTGTCACAAGATTAGTGTATGATCATCCACGTGATCAGTGCATGGGCAGTCATGTGATCAGTGCATGATATAGACGTGATCAGTGCATGATCAGTCTCGTGATCAGTGCATGATAGCCACGTGATCAGTGCATGATCAGTCACCTGATGGGTGTATGATCATTCACGTGACCTGTACATGGTAGCTACATGATCATTGCATGATCAGCCACGTGAGTAGTGCATGATAGCCACGTGATCAGTGCATGATCAGTCACGTGATCAGTGCATGATCAGTCATGTGACCAGTACATGGTAGTGCGTGATCATGGCATGATCAGCCACGTGAGCAGTGCATGATAGCCACGTGATCAGTGCATGATCAGACACGTGATCAGTGCATGATCAGTCACGTGATCAGTGCATGATCAGCCACGTGATCAGTGCATGATCAGCCACGTGATCAGTGCATGATCAGCACGTGATCAGTGCATGATCAGCCACGTGATCAGTGCATGATAGCCACGTGATCAGTGCATGATCAGTCACGTGATCAGTGCATGATCAGTTACGTGATCAGTGCATGATCAGCCACGTGATCAGTGCATGATCAGCCACGTGATCAGTGCATGATCAATTACGTGATCAGTGCATGATCAGTCACGTGATCAGTACATGGTAGCTACGTGATCATTGCATGATCAGCCACGTGATCAGTGCATGATAGCCACGTGATCAGTGCATGATAGCCACGTGATCAGTGCATGATCAGTCATGTGATACGTGTGTGATCAGCCACGTGATCAGTGCATGATATCCACGTGATCAGTGCATGACAGCCACGTGATCAGTGCATGATAGCCACGTGATCAGTGCATGATCAGTCACGTGATACATGTGTGATCAGCCACGTGATCAGTGCATGATGAGCCACGTGATCAGTGCATGATCAATTACGTGATCAGTGCATGATCAGTCACGTGACCAGTACATGGTTGCTACGTGATCGTTGCATGATCAGCCACGTGAGCAGTGCATGATAGCCACGTGATCAGTGCATGATCAGTCACGTGATCAGTGCATGATCAGTCACGTGAACAGTGCATGATCATTTACGTGATCAGTGCATGATCAGTCACGTGACCAGTATATGGTTGCTACGTGATCATTCCATGAGCCACGTGAGCAGTGCATGATAGCCACGTGATGTGTGCATGAGTTACGTGAGCAGAGTATGATCAGCCACGTGATCAGTGCATGAGTGCCACGTGATCAGTGCATGATATGTCACGTGACAGTGTGTGATCAGCCACGTGATCAGTGCATGATCAGCCACGTGATCAGTGCATGATAGCCACGTGATCAGTGCATGATCAGTTACGTGATCAGTGTATGATCAGCCACGTGATCAGTGCATGATCAGACACGTGATCAGTGCATGATCAGCCACGTGATCAGTGCATGATCAGTCACGTGATCAGTGCATGATAGCTGCGTGATCAGTGCATGATCAGCCACGTGATCAGTGCATGATAGCCACGTGATCAGTGCATGATCAGTCACGTGATCAGTGCATGATCAGTCACGTGATCAGTGCATGATCAGCCACGTGATCAGTGCATGATCAGCCACGTGATCAGTGCATGATCAGCCACGTGATCAGTGCATGATCAGTCACGTGATCAGTGCATGATCAGTCACGTGATCAGTGCATGATCAGCCACGTGATCAGTGCATGATCAGCCACGTGATCAGTGCATGATAGCCACGTGATCAGTGCATGATCAGTCATGTGATCGTGCATGATCAGCCACGTGATCAGTGCATGATAGCCACGTGATCAGTGCATGATCAGCCACGTGATCAGTGCATGATCAGCCACGTGATCAGTGCATGATCAGTCACGTGATCATGTGTGATCAGCCACGTGATCAGTGCATGATCAGCCACGTGATCAGTGCATGATCAGCCACGTGATCAGTGCATGATCAGTCACGTGATCAGTGCATGATCAGCCACGTGATCAGTGCATGATAGCCACGTGATCAGTGCATGATCAGTCACGTGATCAGTGCATGATCAGTCACGTGATCAGTGCATGATCAGCCACGTGATCAGTGCATGATCAGCCACGTGATCAGTGCATGATCAATTACGTGATCAGTGCATGATCAGTCACGTGACCAGTACATGGTAGCTACGTGATCATTGCATGATCAGCCACGTGATCAGTGCATGATAGCCACGTGATCAGTGCATGATAGCCACGTGATCAGTGCATGATCAGTCATGTGATACGTGTGTGATCAGCCACGTGATCAGTGCATGATATCCACGTGATCAGTGCATGACAGCCACGTGATCAGTGCATGAGAGCCACGTGATCAGTGCATGATCAGTCACGTGATACATGTGTGATCAGCCACGTGATCAGTGCATGATGAGCCACGTGATCAGTGCAGGATCAATTACGTGATCAGTGCATGATCAGTCACGTGACCAGTACATGGTTGCTACGTGATCGTTGCATGATCAGCCACGTGAGCAGAGCATGATAGCCACGTGATCAGTGCATGATCAGTCACGTGATCAGTACATGATCAGTCACGTGAACAGTGCATGATCATTTACGTGATCTTGCATGATCAGTCACGTGACCAGTATATGGTTGCTACGTGATCATTCCATGACGAGCCACGTGAGCAGTGCATGATAGCCACGTGATGTGTGCATGAGTTACGTGAGCAGAGTATGATCAGCCACGTGATCAGTGCATGAGTGCCACGTGATCAGTGCATGATATGTCACGTGACAGGTGTGTGATCAGCCACGTGAACAGTGCATGTTCAGCCACGTGATCAGTGCATGATAGCCACGTGATCAGTGCATGATCAGTTACGTGAGCAGTGTATGATCAGCCACGTGATCAGTGCATGGTCAGACACGTGAACAGTGTATGATCAGCCACGTGATCAGTGCATGATATCCAAGTGATCAGTGCATGATCATCACGTGATCAGTGTATGATCAGCCACGTGAACAGTGCATGCTCAGTCACGTGATCTGGGCCTGCTGAGCTGCGTGATTACTGTCTGCTCATCTGCTTGACAATTGCCAGCTGAGCTGCACGATTCCTGCCTGTCATCTGCTTGACAATTGCCAGCTGTGCTGCGTAATTCCTGCCTGCTCAGCTGCTTGATTATTGCCAGCTGAGCAGCATGATTCCTCACACCTGAGTTCCATGATTATTGCCTGCTGACTGTTTGATTCGTGCCTACTCAGCTCTTTGTTTATTGCCTCCAGAGGCACATGATCAGTGTATGATAGCAAACATGATCAGCGCATGATCAGTCACATGATCAGCGCCATTAAGTCACGTGATCACTACATGATAGTCATGTGATCAGTCCATGCTCAGTCACGGTATCAGTGCATGATCAGCCACGTGATCAGTGCATGATCTGTCACAAGATTAGTGTATGATCATCCACGTGATCAGTGCATGGGCAGTCATGTGATCAGTGCATGATATAGACGTGATCAGTGCATGATCAGTCTCGTGATCAGTGCATGATAGCCACGTGATCAGTGCATGATCAGTCACCTGATGGGTGTATGATCATTCACGTGACCTGTACATGGTAGCTACATGATCATTGCATGATCAGCCACGTGAGTAGTGCATGATAGCCACGTGATCACTGCATGATCAGTCACGTGATCAGTGCATGATCAGTCATGTGACCAGTACATGGTAGCTGCGTGATCATGGCATGATCAGCCACGTGAGCAGTGCATGATAGCCACGTGATCAGTGCATGATCAGACACGTGATCAGTGCATGATCAGTCACGTGATCAGTGCATGATCAGCCACGTGATCAGTGCATGACCAGGCACGTGATCAGTGTATGTCAGCCACGTGATCAGTGCATGATAGCCACGTGATCAGTGCATGATCAGTCACGTGATCAGTGCATGATCAGTTACGTGATCAGTGCATGATCAGCCACGTGATCAGTGCATGATCAGCCACGTGATCAGTGCATGATCAGCCACGTGATCAGTGCATGATCAGCCACGTGATCAGTGCATGATAGCCACGTGATCAGTGCATGATCAGTCATGTGATACGTGCATGATCAGCCACGTGATCAGTGCATGATATCCACGTGATCAGTGCATGACAGCCACGTGATCAGTGCATGAGAGCCACGTGATCAGTGCATGATCAGTCACGTGATACATGTGTGATCAGCCACGTGATCAGTGCATGATGAGCCACGTGATCAGTGCATGATCAATTACGTGATCAGTGCATGATCAGTCACGTGACCAGTACATGGTTGCTACGTGATCGTTGCATGATCAGCCACGTGAGCAGTGCATGATAGCCACGTGATCAGTGCATGATCAGTCACGTGATCAGTACATGATCAGTCACGTGAACAGTGCATGATCATTTACGTGATCTTTGCATGATCAGTCACGTGACCAGTATATGGTTGCTACGTGATCATTCCATGACGAGCCACGTGAGCAGTGCATGATAGCCACGTGATGTGTGCATGAGTTACGTGAGCAGAGTATGATCAGCCACGTGATCAGTGCATGAGTGCCACGTGATCAGTGCATGATATGTCACGTGACAGGTGTGTGATCAGCCACGTGAACAGTGCATGTTCAGCCACGTGATCAGTGCATGATAGCCACGTGATCAGTGCATGATCAGTTACGTGAGCAGTGTATGATCAGCCACGTGATCAGTGCATGGTCAGACACGTGAACAGTGTATGATCAGCCACGTGATCAGTGCATGATATCCAAGTGATCAGTGCATGATCATCACGTGATCAGTGTATGATCAGCCACGTGAACAGTGCATGCTCAGTCACGTGATCTGGGCCTGCTGAGCTGCGTGATTACTGTCTGCTCATCTGCTTGACAATTGCCAGCTGAGCTGCACGATTCCTGCCTGTCATCTGCTTGACAATTGCCAGCTGTGCTGCGTAATTCCTGCCTGCTCAGCTGCTTGATTATTGCCAGCTGAGCAGCATGATTCCTCACACCTGAGTTCCATGATTATTGCCTGCTGACTGTTTGATTCGTGCCTACTCAGCTCTTTGTTTATTGCCTCCAGAGGCACATGATCAGTGTATGATAGCAAACATGATCAGCGCATGATCAGTCACATGATCAGCGCCATTAAGTCACGTGATCACTACATGATAGTCATGTGATCAGTCCATGCTCAGTCACGGTATCAGTGCATGATCAGCCACGTGATCAGTGCATGATCTGTCACAAGATTAGTGTATGATCATCCACGTGATCAGTGCATGGGCAGTCATGTGATCAGTGCATGATATAGACGTGAACAGTGCATGATCAGTCTCGTGATCAGTGCATGATAGCCACGTGATCAGTGCATGATCAGTCACCTGATGGGTGTATGATCATTCACGTGACCTGTACATGGTAGCTACATGATCATTGCATGATCAGCCACGTGAGTAGTGCATGATAGCCACGTGATCAGTGCATGATCAGTCACGTGATCAGTGCATGATCAGTCATGTGACCAGTACATGGTAGCTGCGTGATCATGGCATGATCAGCCACGTGAGCAGTGCATGATAGCCACGTGATCAGTGCATGATCAGACACGTGATCAGTGCATGATCAGTCACGTGATCAGTGCATGATCAGCCACGTGATCAGTGCATGATCAGGCACGTGATCAGTGTATGTCCAGCCAAGTGATCAGTGCATGATAGCCACGTGATCAGTGCATGATCAGTCACGTGATCAGTGCATGATCAGTCATGTGATCAGTGTATGATCAGCCACGTGATCAGTGCATGATCAGCCACATGATCAGTGCATGATCAATTACGTGATCAGTGCATGATCAGTCACGTGACCAGTACATGGTAGCTACGTGATCATTGCATGATCAGCCACGTGATCAGTGCATGATAGCCACGTGATCAGTGCATGATAGCCACGTGATCAGTGCATGATCAGTCATGTGATACGTGTGTGATCAGCCACGTGATCAGTGCATGATATCCACGTGATCAGTGCATGACAGCCACGTGATCAGTGCATGATAGCCACGTGATCAGTGCATGATCAGTCACGTGATCATGTGTGATCAGCCACGTGATCAGTGCATGATCAGTCACGTGATCAGTGCATGATCAGCCACGTGATCAGTGCATGATCAGTCACGTGATCAGTGCATGATATAGACGTGATCAGTGCATGATCAGTCACGTGATCAGTGCATGATAGCCACGTGATCAGTGCATGATCAGTCACGTGATACATGTGTGATCAGCCACGTGATCAGTGCATGATGAGCCACGTGATCAGTGCATGATCAATTACGTGATCAGTGCATGATCAGTCACGTGACCAGTACATGGTTGCTACGTGATCGTTGCATGATCAGCCACGTGAGCAGTGCATGATAGCCACGTGATCAGTGCATGATCAGTCACGTGATCAGTGCATGATCATTTACGTGATCAGTGCATGATCAGTCACGTGACCAGTATATGGTAGCTACGTGATCATTCCATGACAGCCACGTGAGCAGTGCATGATAGCCACGTGATGTGTGCATGAGTTACGTGAGCAGAGTATGATCAGCCACGTGATCAGTGCATGAGTGCCACGTGATCAGTGCATGATATGTCACGTGACAGGTGTGTGATCAGCCACGTGAACAGTGCATGTTCAGCCACGTGATCAGTGCATGATAGCCACGTGATCAGTGCATGATCAGTTACGTGAGCAGTGTATGATCAGCCACGTGATCAGTGCATGGTCAGACACGTGAACAGTGTATGATCAGCCACGTGATCAGTGCATGATATCCAAGTGATCAGTGCATGATCATCACGTGATCAGTGTATGATCAGCCACGTGAACAGTGCATGCTCAGTCACGTGATCTGGGCCTGCTGAGCTGCGTGATTACTGTCTGCTCATCTGCTTGACAATTGCCAGCTGAGCTGCACGATTCCTGCCTGTCATCTGCTTGACAATTGCCAGCTGTGCTGCGTAATTCCTGCCTGCTCAGCTGCTTGATTATTGCCAGCTGAGCAGCATGATTCCTCACAGCTGAGTTCCATGATTATTGCCTGCTGACTGTTTGATTCGTGCCTACTCAGCTCTTTGTTTATTGCCTCCAGAGGCACATGATCAGTGTATGATAGCAAACATGATCAGTGCATGATCAGTCACTTGATCAGCGCCATTAAGTCACGTGATCACTACATGATAGTCATGTGATCAGTCCATGCTCAGTCACGGTATCAGTGCATGATCAGCCACGTGATCAGTGCATGATCTGTCACATGATTAGTGTATGATCATCCACGTGATCAGTGCATGGGCAGTCATGTGATCAGTGCATGATCAGGCACGTGATCAGTGCATGATCAGCCACGTGATCAGTGCATGATCAGCCACGTGATCAGTGCATGATCAGTCACGTGATCAGTGCATGATCAGTCACGTGACCAGTACATGATAGCTACGTGATCATTGCATGATCAGCCACGTGATCAGTGCATGATAGCCACGTGATCAGTGCATGATCAGCCACGTGATCAGTGCATGATCAGTCATGTGATACGTGTGTGATCAGCCACGTGATCAGTGCATGATAGCCACGTGATCAGTGCATGATCAGCCACGTGATCAGTGCATGATCAGTCACGTGATCAGTGCATGATAGCCACGTGATCAGTGCATGATCAGTCACGTGATACATGTGTGATCAGCCACGTGATCAGTGCATGATGAGCCACGTGATCAGTGCAGGATCAATTACGTGATCAGTGCATGATCAGTCACGTGACCAGTACATGGTTGCTACGTGATCATTGCATGATCAGCCACGTGAGCAGTGCATGATAGCCACGTGATCAGTGCATGATCAGTCACGTGATCAGTACATGATCAGTCACGTGAACAGTGCATGATCATTTACGTGATCAGTGCATGATCAGTCACGTGACCAGTATATGGTAGCTACGTGATCATTCCATGACGAGCCACGTGAGCAGTGCATGATAGCCACGTGATGTGTGCATGAGTTACGTGAGCAGAGTATGATCAGCCACGTGATCAGTGCATGAGTGCCACGTGATCAGTGCATGATATGTCACGTGACAGGTGTGTGATCAGCCACGTGAACAGTGCATGTTCAGCCACGTGATCAGTGCATGATAGCCACGTGATCAGTGCATGATCAGTTACGTGAGCAGTGTATGATCAGCCACGTGATCAGTGCATGGTCAGACACGTGAACAGTGTATGATCAGCCACGTGATCAGTGCATGATATCCAAGTGATCAGTGCATGATCATCACGTGATCAGTGTATGATCAGCCACGTGAACAGTGCATGCTCAGTCACGTGATCTGGGCCTGCTGAGCTGCGTGATTACTGTCTGCTCATCTGCTTGACAATTGCCAGCTGAGCTGCACGATTCCTGCCTGTCATCTGCTTGACAATTGCCAGCTGTGCTGCGTAATTCCTGCCTGCTCAGCTGCTTGATTATTGCCAGCTGAGCAGCATGATTCCTCACACCTGAGTTCCATGATTATTGCCTGCTGACTGTTTGATTCGTGCCTACTCAGCTCTTTGTTTATTGCCTCCAGAGGCACATGATCAGTGTATGATAGCAAACATGATCAGCGCATGATCAGTCACATGATCAGCGCCATTAAGTCACGTGATCACTACATGATAGTCATGTGATCAGTCCATGCTCAGTCACGGTATCAGTGCATGATCAGCCACGTGATCAGTGCATGATCTGTCACAAGATTAGTGTATGATCATCCACGTGATCAGTGCATGGGCAGTCATGTGATCAGTGCATGATATAGACGTGAACAGTGCATGATCAGTCTCGTGATCAGTGCATGATAGCCACGTGATCAGTGCATGATCAGTCACCTGATGGGTGTATGATCATTCACGTGACCTGTACATGGTAGCTACATGATCATTGCATGATCAGCCACGTGAGTAGTGCATGATAGCCACGTGATCACTGCATGATCAGTCACGTGATCAGTGCATGATCAGTCATGTGACCAGTACATGGTAGCTGCGTGATCATGGCATGATCAGCCACGTGAGCAGTGCATGATAGCCACGTGATCAGTGCATGATCAGACACGTGATCAGTGCATGATCAGTCACGTGATCAGTGCATGATCAGCCACGTGATCAGTGCATGATCAGGCACGTGATCAGTGTATGTCAGCCACGTGATCAGTGCATGATAGCCACGTGATCAGTGCATGATCAGTCACGTGATCAGTGCATGATCAGTTACGTGATCAGTGCATGATCAGCCACGTGATCAGTGCATGATCAGCCACGTGATCAGTGCATGATCAGCCACGTGATCAGTGCATGATAGCCACGTGATCAGTGCATGATAGCCACGTGATCAGTGCATGATCAGTCATGTGATCGTGTGTGATCAGCCACGTGATCAGTGCATGATATCCACGTGATCAGTGCATGACAGCCACGTGATCAGTGCATGAGAGCCACGTGATCAGTGCATGATCAGTCACGTGATACATGTGTGATCAGCCACGTGATCAGTGCATGATGAGCCACGTGATCAGTGCAGGATCAATTACGTGATCAGTGCATGATCAGTCACGTGACCAGTACATGGTTGCTACGTGATCGTTGCATGATCAGCCACGTGAGCAGAGCATGATAGCCACGTGATCAGTGCATGATCAGTCACGTGATCAGTACATGATCAGTCACGTGAACAGTGCATGATCATTTACGTGATCTTTGCATGATCAGTCACGTGACCAGTATATGGTTGCTACGTGATCATTCCATGACGAGCCACGTGAGCAGTGCATGATAGCCACGTGATGTGTGCATGAGTTACGTGAGCAGAGTATGATCAGCCACGTGATCAGTGCATGAGTGCCACGTGATCAGTGCATGATATGTCACGTGACAGGTGTGTGATCAGCCACGTGAACAGTGCATGTTCAGCCACGTGATCAGTGCATGATAGCCACGTGATCAGTGCATGATCAGTTACGTGAGCAGTGTATGATCAGCCACGTGATCAGTGCATGGTCAGACACGTGAACAGTGTATGATCAGCCACGTGATCAGTGCATGATATCCAAGTGATCAGTGCATGATCATCACGTGATCAGTGTATGATCAGCCACGTGAACAGTGCATGCTCAGTCACGTGATCTGGGCCTGCTGAGCTGCGTGATTACTGTCTGCTCATCTGCTTGACAATTGCCAGCTGAGCTGCACGATTCCTGCCTGTCATCTGCTTGACAATTGCCAGCTGTGCTGCGTAATTCCTGCCTGCTCAGCTGCTTGATTATTGCCAGCTGAGCAGCATGATTCCTCACACCTGAGTTCCATGATTATTGCCTGCTGACTGTTTGATTCGTGCCTACTCAGCTCTTTGTTTATTGCCTCCAGAGGCACATGATCAGTGTATGATAGCAAACATGATCAGCGCATGATCAGTCACATGATCAGCGCCATTAAGTCACGTGATCACTACATGATAGTCATGTGATCAGTCCATGCTCAGTCACGGTATCAGTGCATGATCAGCCACGTGATCAGTGCATGATCTGTCACATGATTAGTGTATGATCATCCACGTGATCAGTGCATGGGCAGTCATGTGATCAGTGCATGATATAGACGTGATCAGTGCATGATCAGTCACGTGATCAGTGCATGATAGCCACGTGATCAGTGCATGATCAGTCACCTGATGGGTGTATGATCATTCACGTGACCTGTACATGGTAGCTACATGATCATTGCATGATCAGCCACGTGAGTAGTGCATGATAGCCACGTGATCAGTGCATGATCAGCCACGTGATCAGTGCATGATCAGCCACGTGATCAGTGCATGATAGCCACGTGATCAGTGCATGATCAGTCATGTGATCGTGCATGATCAGCCACGTGATCAGTGCATGATAGCCACGTGATCAGTGCATGATCAGCCACGTGATCAGTGCATGATCAGCCACGTGATCAGTGCATGATCAGTCACGTGATCATGTGTGATCAGCCACGTGATCAGTGCATGATCAGCCACGTGATCAGTGCATGATCAATTACGTGATCAGTGCATGATCAGTCACGTGACCAGTACATGGTTGCTACGTGATCGTGCATGATCAGCCACGTGATCAGTGCATGATAGCCACGTGATCAGTGCATGATCAGTCACGTGATCAGTGCATGATCAGTCACGTGATCAGTGCATGATCAGTACGTGATCAGTGCATGATCAGTCACGTGACCAGTATATGGTAGCTACGTGATCATTGCATGACAGCCACGTGATCAGTGCATGATAGCCACGTGATGTGTGCATGAGTTACGTGATCAGTGTATGATCAGCCACGTGATCAGTGCATGAGTGCCACGTGATCAGTGCATGATAGTCACGTGACAGTGTGTGATCAGCCACGTGATCAGTGCATGATCAGCCACGTGATCAGTGCATGATAGCCACGTGATCAGTGCATGATCAGTTACGTGATCAGTGCATGATCAGCCACGTGATCAGTGCATGATCAGCCACGTGATCAGTGCATGATAGCCACGTGATCAGTGCATGATCAGTCACGTGATCATGTGTGATCAGCCACGTGATCAGTGCATGATGAGCCACGTGATCAGTGCATGATCAATTACGTGATCAGTGCATGATCAGTCACGTGACCAGTACATGGTTGCTACGTGATCGTTGCATGATCAGCCACGTGAGCAGTGCATGATAGCCACGTGATCAGTGCATGATCAGTCACGTGATCAGTACATGATCAGTCACGTGAACAGTGCATGATCATTTACGTGATCAGTGCATGATCAGTCACGTGACCAGTATATGGTGCTACGTGATCATTCCATGACGAGCCACGTGAGCAGTGCATGATAGCCACGTGATGTGTGCATGAGTTACGTGAGCAGAGTATGATCAGCCACGTGATCAGTGCATGAGTGCCACGTGATCAGTGCATGATATGTCACGTGACAGGTGTGTGATCAGCCACGTGATCAGTGCATGTTCAGCCACGTGATCAGTGCATGATAGCCACGTGATCAGTGCATGATCAGTTACGTGAGCAGTGTATGATCAGCCACGTGATCAGTGCATGGTCAGACACGTGATCAGTGTATGATCAGCCACGTGATCAGTGCATGATCATCACGTGATCAGTGTATGATCAGCCACGTGAACAGTGCATGCTCAGTCACGTGATCAGGGCCTGCTGAGCTGCGTGATTACTGTCTGCTCATCTGCTTGACAATTGCCAGCTGAGCTGCACGATTCCTGCCTGTCATCTGCTTGACAATTGCCAGCTGTGCTGCGTAATTCCTGCCTGCTCAGCTGCTTGATTATTGCCAGCTGAGCAGCATGATTCCTCACACCTGAGTTCCATGATTATTGCCTGCTGACTGTTTGATTCGTGCCTACTCAGCTCTTTGTTTATTGCCTCCAGAGGCACATGATCAGTGTATGATAGCAAACATGATCAGCGCATGATCAGTCACATGATCAGCGCCATTAAGTCACGTGATCACTACATGATAGTCATGTGATCAGTCCATGCTCAGTCACGGTATCAGTGCATGATCAGCCACGTGATCAGTGCATGATCTGTCACAAGATTAGTGTATGATCATCCACGTGATCAGTGCATGGGCAGTCATGTGATCAGTGCATGATATAGACGTGATCAGTGCATGATCAGTCTCGTGATCAGTGCATGATAGCCACGTGATCAGTGCATGATCAGTCACCTGATGGGTGCATGATCATTCACGTGACCAGTACATGGTAGCTACATGATCATTGCATGATCAGCCACGTGAGTAGTGCATGATAGCCACGTGATCAGTGCATGATCAGTCACGTGATCAGTGCATGATCAGTCACGTGACCAGTACATGGTAGCTGCGTGATCATGGCATGATCAGCCACGTGAGCAGTGCATGATAGCCACGTGATCAGTGCATGATCAGTCACGTGATCAGTGCATGATCAGTCACGTGATCAGTGCATGATCAGCCACGTGATCAGTGCATGACAGTCACGTGATCAGTGCATGATCAGCCACGTGATCAGTGCATGATCAGCCACGTGATCAGTGCATGATCAGCCACGTGATCAGTGCATGATCAGTTACGTGAGCAGTGTATGATCAGCCACGTGATCAGTGCATGGTCAGACACGTGAACAGTGTATGATCAGCCACGTGATCAGTGCATGATATCCAAGTGATCAGTGCATGATCATCACGTGATCAGTGTATGATCAGCCACGTGAACAGTGCATGCTCAGTCACGTGATCTGGGCCTGCTGAGCTGCGTGATTACTGTCTGCTCATCTGCTTGACAATTGCCAGCTGAGCTGCACGATTCCTGCCTGTCATCTGCTTGACAATTGCCAGCTGTGCTGCGTAATTCCTGCCTGCTCAGCTGCTTGATTATTGCCAGCTGAGCAGCATGATTCCTCACACCTGAGTTCCATGATTATTGCCTGCTGACTGTTTGATTCGTGCCTACTCAGCTCTTTGTTTATTGCCTCCAGAGGCACATGATCAGTGTATGATAGCAAACATGATCAGCGCATGATCAGTCACATGATCAGCGCCATTAAGTCACGTGATCACTACATGATAGTCATGTGATCAGTCCATGCTCAGTCACGGTATCAGTGCATGATCAGCCACGTGATCAGTGCATGATCTGTCACATGATTAGTGTATGATCATCCACGTGATCAGTGCATGGGCAGTCATGTGATCAGTGCATGATATAGACGTGATCAGTGCATGATCAGTCTCGTGATCAGTGCATGATAGCCACGTGATCAGTGCATGATCAGTCACCTGATGGGTGTATGATCATTCACGTGACCTGTACATGGTAGCTACATGATCATTGCATGATCAGCCACGTGAGTAGTGCATGATAGCCACGTGATCAGTGCATGATCAGTCACGTGATCAGTGCATGATCAGTCATGTGACCAGTACATGGTAGCTGCGTGATCATGGCATGATCAGCCACGTGAGCAGTGCATGATAGCCACGTGATCAGTGCATGATCAGTCACGTGATCAGTGCATGATCAGTCACGTGATCAGTGCATGATCAGCCACGTGATCAGTGCATGATCAGGCACGTGATCAGTGCATGATCAGCCACGTGATCAGTGCATGATAGCCACGTGATCAGTGCATGATCAGTCACGTGATCAGTGCATGATCAGTCACGTGATCAGTGCATGATCAGCCACGTGATCAGTGCATGATCAGCCACGTGATCAGTGCATGATCAATTACGTGATCAGTGCATGATCAGTCACGTGACCAGTACATGGTAGCTACGTGATCAGTGCATGATCAGCCACGTGATCAGTGCATGATAGCCACGTGATCAGTGCATGATCAGCCACGTGATCAGTGCATGATCAGTCACGTGATACGTGTGATCAGCCACGTGATCAGTGCATGATATCCACGTGATCAGTGCATGACAGCCACGTGATCAGTGCATGATAGCCACGTGATCAGTGCATGATCAGTCACGTGATCATGTGTGATCAGCCACGTGATCAGTGCATGATCAGCCACGTGATCAGTGCATGATCAATTACGTGATCAGTGCATGATCAGTCACGTGATCAGTGCATGGTAGCTACGTGATCAGTGCATGATCAGCCACGTGATCAGTGCATGATAGCCACGTGATCAGTGCATGATCAGTCACGTGATCAGTGCATGATCAGCCACGTGATCAGTGCATGATATCCACGTGATCAGTGCATGATCAGCCACGTGATCAGTGCATGATAGCCACGTGATCAGTGCATGATCAGTCACGTGATCATGTGTGATCAGCCACGTGATCAGTGCATGATGAGCCACGTGATCAGTGCATGATCAATTACGTGATCAGTGCATGATCAGTCACGTGACCAGTACATGGTTGCTACGTGATCAGTGCATGATCAGCCACGTGATCAGTGCATGATAGCCACGTGATCAGTGCATGATCAGTCACGTGATCAGTGCATGATCAGTCACGTGATCAGTGCATGATCAGTCACGTGATCAGTGCATGATCAGTCACGTGACCAGTATATGGTAGCTACGTGATCAGTGCATGATCAGCCACGTGATCAGTGCATGATAGCCACGTGATCAGTGCATGAGTCACGTGATCAGTGTATGATCAGCCACGTGATCAGTGCATGAGTGCCACGTGATCAGTGCATGATAGTCACGTGACAGTGCATGATCAGCCACGTGATCAGTGCATGATCAGCCACGTGATCAGTGCATGATCAGTCACGTGATCAGTGCATGATCAGTCACGTGATCAGTGCATGATCAGCCACGTGATCAGTGCATGATCAGCCACGTGATCAGTGCATGATCAGTCACGTGATCAGTGCATGATCAGCCACGTGATCAGTGCATGATCAGCCACGTGATCAGTGCATGATCAGCCACGTGATCAGTGCATGATAGCCACGTGATCAGTGCATGATCAGTCACGTGATCAGTGCATGATCAGTCACGTGATAGTGTGTGATCAGCCACGTGAACAGTGCATGCTCAGTCACGTGATCAGGGCCTGCTGAGCTGCGTGATTACTGTCTGCTCATCTGCTTGACAATTGCCAGCTGAGCTGCACGATTCCTGCCTGTCATCTGCTTGACAATTGCCACCTGTGCTGCGTAATTCCTGCCTGCTCATCTACTTGATTATTGCCAGCTGAGCAGCATGATTTCTCAGAGGTGAGTTCCATGATTATAGCCTGCTGACTGATTCCTGCCTACTCAGCTCTATGTTCATTGCCTCCATAGGCACATGATCAGTGTATGACACCAAACATGATCAGCACATGATCAGTCACATGATCAGTGCATGATAAGCCACGTGATCAGTGCATGATCAGTTATGTGATCAGTGCATGATCAGTCACGTGACAGTGCATGGTAGCTGCGTGATCAGTGCATGATCAGCCACGTGATCAGTGCATGATAGCCACGTGATCAGTGCATGATCAGTCACGTGATCAGTGCATGATCAGTCACGTGATCAGTGCATGATCAGTCACGTGATCAGTGCATGATCAATTACGTGATCAGTGCATGATCAGTCACGTGATCAGTGCATGGCAGCTCCGTGATCAGTGCATGATCAGCCACGTGATCAGTGCATGATAGCCACGTGATCAGTGCATGATAGCCACGTGATCAGTGCATGATCAGTCACGTGATCGTGTGTGATCAGCCACGTGATCAGTGCATGATATCCACGTGATCAGTGCATGATAGCCACGTGATCAGTGCATGATCAGCCACGTGATCAGTGCATGATCAGTCACGTGATCAGTGTGATCAGCCACGTGATCAGTGCATGATCAGCCACGTGATCAGTGCATGATCAATTACGTGATCAGTGCATGATCAGTCACGTGATCAGTGCATGGTAGCTACGTGATCAGTGCATGATCAGCCACGTGATCAGTGCATGATAGCCACGTGATCAGTGCATGATCAGCCACGTGATCAGTGCATGATCAGTACGTGATCAGTGCATGATCAGTCACGTGACAGTACATGGTTGCTACGTGATCAGTGCATGATCAGCCACGTGATCAGTGCATGATAGCCACGTGATCAGTGCATGATCAGTCACGTGATCAGTGCATGATCAGTCACGTGATCAGTGCATGATCATTCACGTGATCAGTGCATGATCAGTCACGTGACCAGTATATGGTAGCTACGTGATCATTGCATGATCAGCCACGTGATCAGTGCATGATAGCCACGTGATCAGTGCATGAGTCACGTGATCAGTGTATGATCAGCCACGTGATCAGTGCATGATACCACGTGATCAGTGCATGATAGTCACGTGATCAGTGTGTGATCAGCCACGTGATCAGTGCATGATCAGCCACGTGATCAGTGCATGATAGCCACGTGATCAGTGCATGATCAGTTACGTGATCAGTGCATGATCAGCCACGTGATCAGTGCATGGTCAGCACGTGATCAGTGCATGATCAGCCACGTGATCAGTGCATGATAGCCACGTGATCAGTGCATGATCAGTCACGTGATCAGTGCATGATCAGCCACGTGATCAGTGCATGATCAATTACGTGATCAGTGCATGATCAGTCACGTGACCAGTACATGGTAGCTACGTGATCATTGCATGATCAGCCACGTGAGCAGTGCATGATAGCCACGTGATGTGTGCATGAGTTACGTGAGCAGAGTATGATCAGCCACGTGATCAGTGCATGAGTGCCACGTGATCAGTGCATGATATGTCACGTGACAGGTGTGTGATCAGCCACGTGAACAGTGCATGTTCAGCCACGTGATCAGTGCATGATAGCCACGTGATCAGTGCATGATCAGTTACGTGAGCAGTGTATGATCAGCCACGTGATCAGTGCATGGTCAGACACGTGAACAGTGTATGATCAGCCACGTGATCAGTGCATGATATCCAAGTGATCAGTGCATGATCATCACGTGATCAGTGTATGATCAGCCACGTGAACAGTGCATGCTCAGTCACGTGATCTGGGCCTGCTGAGCTGCGTGATTACTGTCTGCTCATCTGCTTGACAATTGCCAGCTGAGCTGCACGATTCCTGCCTGTCATCTGCTTGACAATTGCCAGCTGTGCTGCGTAATTCCTGCCTGCTCAGCTGCTTGATTATTGCCAGCTGAGCAGCATGATTCCTCACACCTGAGTTCCATGATTATTGCCTGCTGACTGTTTGATTCGTGCCTACTCAGCTCTTTGTTTATTGCCTCCAGAGGCACATGATCAGTGTATGATAGCAAACATGATCAGTGCATGATCAGTCACATGATCAGCGCCATTAAGTCACGTGATCACTACATGATAGTCATGTGATCAGTCCATGCTCAGTCACGGTATCAGTGCATGATCAGCCACGTGATCAGTGCATGATCTGTCACATGATTAGTGTATGATCATCCACGTGATCAGTGCATGGGCAGTCATGTGATCAGTGCATGATATAGACGTGATCAGTGCATGATCAGTCACGTGATCAGTGCATGATAGCCACGTGATCAGTGCATGATCAGCCACGTGATCAGTGCATGATAGCCACGTGATCAGTGCATGATCAGTCACGTGATCAGTGCATGATCAGTCATGTGACCAGTACATGGTAGCTGCGTGATCATGCATGATCAGCCACGTGATCAGTGCATGATAGCCACGTGATCAGTGCATGATCAGTCACGTGATCAGTGCATGATCAGTCACGTGATCAGTGCATGATCAGTCACGTGATCAGTACATGGTAGCTGCGTGATCATGCATGATCAGCCACGTGATCAGTGCATGATAGCCACGTGATCAGTGCATGATCAGTCACGTGATCAGTGCATGATCAGTCACGTGATCAGTGCATGATCAGCCACGTGATCAGTGCATGATAGCCACGTGATCAGTGCATGATCAGCCACGTGATCAGTGCATGATCAGTCACGTGATCATGTGTGATCAGCCACGTGATCAGTGCATGATCAGCCACGTGATCAGTGCATGATCAGCCACGTGATCAGTGCATGATCAGTCACGTGATCAGTGCATGATGCCACGTGATCAGTGCATGATCAGCCACGTGATCAGTGCATGATAGCCACGTGATCAGTGCATGATCAGTTACGTGAGCAGTGTATGATCAGCCACGTGATCAGTGCATGGTCAGACACGTGAACAGTGTATGATCAGCCACGTGATCAGTGCATGATATCCAAGTGATCAGTGCATGATCATCACGTGATCAGTGTATGATCAGCCACGTGAACAGTGCATGCTCAGTCACGTGATCTGGGCCTGCTGAGCTGCGTGATTACTGTCTGCTCATCTGCTTGACAATTGCCAGCTGAGCTGCACGATTCCTGCCTGTCATCTGCTTGACAATTGCCAGCTGTGCTGCGTAATTCCTGCCTGCTCAGCTGCTTGATTATTGCCAGCTGAGCAGCATGATTCCTCACACCTGAGTTCCATGATTATTGCCTGCTGACTGTTTGATTCGTGCCTACTCAGCTCTTTGTTTATTGCCTCCAGAGGCACATGATCAGTGTATGATAGCAAACATGATCAGCGCATGATCAGTCACATGATCAGCGCCATTAAGTCACGTGATCACTACATGATAGTCATGTGATCAGTCCATGCTCAGTCACGGTATCAGTGCATGATCAGCCACGTGATCAGTGCATGATCTGTCACATGATTAGTGTATGATCATCCACGTGATCAGTGCATGGGCAGTCATGTGATCAGTGCATGATATAGACGTGATCAGTGCATGATCAGTCTCGTGATCAGTGCATGATAGCCACGTGATCAGTGCATGATCAGTCACCTGATGGGTGTATGATCATTCACGTGACCTGTACATGGTAGCTACATGATCATTGCATGATCAGCCACGTGAGTAGTGCATGATAGCCACGTGATCACTGCATGATCAGTCACGTGATCAGTGCATGATCAGTCATGTGACCAGTACATGGTAGCTGCGTGATCATGGCATGATCAGCCACGTGAGCAGTGCATGATAGCCACGTGATCAGTGCATGATCAGACACGTGATCAGTGCATGATCAGTCACGTGATCAGTGCATGATCAGCCACGTGATCAGTGCATGATCAGGCACGTGATCAGTGCATGATCAGCCACGTGATCAGTGCATGATAGCCACGTGATCAGTGCATGATCAGTCACGTGATCAGTGCATGATCAGTCACGTGATCAGTGCATGATCAGCCACGTGATCAGTGCATGATCAGCCACGTGATCAGTGCATGATCAATTACGTGATCAGTGCATGATCAGTCACGTGATCAGTGCATGATAGCCACGTGATCAGTGCATGATCAGCCACGTGATCAGTGCATGATAGCCACGTGATCAGTGCATGATAGCCACGTGATCAGTGCATGATCAGCCACGTGATCAGTGCATGATCAGCCACGTGATCAGTGCATGATCAGTCACGTGATCAGTGTGATCAGCCACGTGATCAGTGCATGATCAGCCACGTGATCAGTGCATGATCAGTCACGTGATCAGTGCATGATCATCCACGTGATCAGTGCATGATCAGTCACGTGATCAGTGCATGATATAGACGTGATCAGTGCATGATCAGTCACGTGATCAGTGCATGATAGCCACGTGATCAGTGCATGATCAGTCACGTGATCAGTGCATGATCAGTCACGTGATCAGTGCACGTGATCATTGCATGATCAGCCACGTGATCAGTGCATGATAGCCACGTGATCAGTGCATGATCAGCCACGTGATCAGTGCATGATCAGTCACGTGATCAGTGCATGATCAGCCACGTGATCAGTGCATGATCAGCCACGTGATCAGTGCATGATCAGCCACGTGATCAGTGCATGATCAGCCACGTGATCAGTGCATGATCAGTCACGTGATCAGTGCATGATCAGTCACGTGATCAGTGCATGATAGCACGTGATCAGTGCATGATCAGCCACGTGATCAGTGCATGATAGCCACGTGATCAGTGCATGATCAGCCACGTGATCAGTGCATGATCAGTCACGTGATCAGTGCATGATCAGCCACGTGATCAGTGCATGATCAGCCACGTGATCAGTGCATGATCAGCCACGTGATCAGTGCATGATAGCCACGTGATCAGTGCATGATCAGTCACGTGATCAGTGCATGATCAGTCACGTGATCAGTGTGTGATCAGCCACGTGACAGTGCATGCTCAGTCACGTGATCAGGGCCTGCTGAGCTGCGTGATTACTGTCTGCTCATCTGCTTGACAATTGCCAGCTGAGCTGCACGATTCCTGCCTGTCAGCTGCTTGACAATTGCCACCTGTGCTGCGTAATTCCTGCCTGCTCAGCTACTTGATTATTGCCAGCTGAGCAGCATGATTTCTCAGAGGTGAGTTCCATGATTATAGCCTGCTGACTGATTCCTGCATACTCAGCTCTATGTTCATTGCCTCCATAGGCACATGATCAGTGTATGATACCAAACATGATCAGTGCATGATCAGTCACATGATCAGTGCATGATAAGCCACGTGATCAGTGCATGATCAGTCACGTGATCAGTGCATGATCAGTCACGTGACAGTGCATGGTAGCTGCGTGATCAGTGCATGATCAGCCACGTGATCAGTGCATGATAGCCACGTGATCAGTGCATGATCAGTCACGTGATCAGTGCATGATCAGTCACGTGATCAGTGCATGATCAGTCACGTGATCAGTGCATGATCAGTCACGTGATCAGTGCATGATCAGTCACGTGATCAGTGCATGGCAGTCCGTGATCAGTGCATGATCAGCCACGTGATCAGTGCATGATAGCCACGTGATCAGTGCATGATAGCCACGTGATCAGTGCATGATCAGTCACGTGATCAGTGTATGATCAGCCACGTGATCAGTGCATGATATCCACGTGATCAGTGCATGATAGCCACGTGATCAGTGCATGATCAGTCACGTGATCAGTGCATGATCAGTCACGTGATCAGTGTGATCAGCCACGTGATCAGTGCATGATCAGCCACGTGATCAGTGCATGATCAATTACGTGATCAGTGCATGATCAGTCACGTGATCAGTGCATGATAGCTACGTGATCATTGCATGATCAGCCACGTGATCAGTGCATGATAGCCACGTGATCAGTGCATGATCAGCCACGTGATCAGTGCATGATCAGCCACGTGATCAGTGCATGATCAGTCACGTGATCATGTGTGATCAGCCACGTGATCAGTGCATGATCAGCCACGTGATCAGTGCATGATCAGCCACGTGATCAGTGCATGATCAGTCACGTGATCAGTGCATGATCAGTCACGTGATCAGTGCATGATCAGCACGTGATCAGTGCATGATCAGCCACGTGATCAGTGCATGATAGCCACGTGATCAGTGCATGATCAGTCACGTGATCAGTGCATGATCATTCACGTGATCAGTGCATGATCAGTCACGTGATCAGTGCATGATAGCCACGTGATCAGTGCATGATCAGCCACGTGATCAGTGCATGATAGCCACGTGATCAGTGCATGAGTCACGTGATCAGTGTATGATCAGCCACGTGATCAGTGCATGAGTGCCACGTGATCAGTGCATGATAGTCACGTGATCAGTGTGTGATCAGCCACGTGATCAGTGCATGATCAGCCACGTGATCAGTGCATGATCAGTTACGTGATCAGTGCATGATCAGCCACGTGATCAGTGCATGATAGCCACGTGATCAGTGCATGATCAGTCACGTGATCAGTGCATGATCAGCCACGTGATCAGTGCATGATCAATTACGTGATCAGTGCATGATCAGTCACGTGACCAGTACATGGTTGCTACGTGATCATTGCATGATCAGCCACGTGAGCAGTGCATGATAGCCACGTGATGTGTGCATGAGTTACGTGAGCAGAGTATGATCAGCCACGTGATCAGTGCATGAGTGCCACGTGATCAGTGCATGATATGTCACGTGACAGGTGTGTGATCAGCCACGTGAACAGTGCATGTTCAGCCACGTGATCAGTGCATGATAGCCACGTGATCAGTGCATGATCAGTTACGTGAGCAGTGTATGATCAGCCACGTGATCAGTGCATGGTCAGACACGTGAACAGTGTATGATCAGCCACGTGATCAGTGCATGATATCCAAGTGATCAGTGCATGATCATCACGTGATCAGTGTATGATCAGCCACGTGAACAGTGCATGCTCAGTCACGTGATCTGGGCCTGCTGAGCTGCGTGATTACTGTCTGCTCATCTGCTTGACAATTGCCAGCTGAGCTGCACGATTCCTGCCTGTCATCTGCTTGACAATTGCCAGCTGTGCTGCGTAATTCCTGCCTGCTCAGCTGCTTGATTATTGCCAGCTGAGCAGCATGATTCCTCACACCTGAGTTCCATGATTATTGCCTGCTGACTGTTTGATTCGTGCCTACTCAGCTCTTTGTTTATTGCCTCCAGAGGCACATGATCAGTGTATGATAGCAAACATGATCAGCGCATGATCAGTCACATGATCAGCGCCATTAAGTCACGTGATCACTACATGATAGTCATGTGATCAGTCCATGCTCAGTCACGGTATCAGTGCATGATCAGCCACGTGATCAGTGCATGATCTGTCACATGATTAGTGTATGATCATCCACGTGATCAGTGCATGGGCAGTCATGTGATCAGTGCATGATATAGACGTGATCAGTGCATGATCAGTCACGTGATCAGTGCATGATAGCCACGTGATCAGTGCATGATCAGCCACGTGATCAGTGCATGATAGCCACGTGATCAGTGCATGATCAGTCACGTGATCAGTGCATGATCAGTCATGTGACCAGTACATGGTAGCTGCGTGATCATGCATGATCAGCCACGTGATCAGTGCATGATAGCCACGTGATCAGTGCATGATCAGCCACGTGATCAGTGCATGATCAGTCACGTGATCAGTGCATGATCAGTCACGTGATCAGTGCATGGTAGCTGCGTGATCATGCATGATCAGCCACGTGATCAGTGCATGATAGCCACGTGATCAGTGCATGATCAGTCACGTGATCAGTGCATGATCAGTCACGTGATCAGTGCATGATCAGCCACGTGATCAGTGCATGATAGCCACGTGATCAGTGCATGATAGCCACGTGATCAGTGCATGATCAGTCACGTGATCATGTGTGATCAGCCACGTGATCAGTGCATGATGAGCCACGTGATCAGTGCATGATCAGCCACGTGATCAGTGCATGATCAGTCACGTGATCAGTGCATGATGCCACGTGATCAGTGCATGATCAGCCACGTGAGCAGTGCATGATCAGCCACGTGATCAGTGCATGGTCAGACACGTGAACAGTGTATGATCAGCCACGTGATCAGTGCATGATATCCAAGTGATCAGTGCATGATCATCACGTGATCAGTGTATGATCAGCCACGTGAACAGTGCATGCTCAGTCACGTGATCTGGGCCTGCTGAGCTGCGTGATTACTGTCTGCTCATCTGCTTGACAATTGCCAGCTGAGCTGCACGATTCCTGCCTGTCATCTGCTTGACAATTGCCAGCTGTGCTGCGTAATTCCTGCCTGCTCAGCTGCTTGATTATTGCCAGCTGAGCAGCATGATTCCTCACAGCTGAGTTCCATGATTATTGCCTGCTGACTGTTTGATTCGTGCCTACTCAGCTCTTTGTTTATTGCCTCCAGAGGCACATGATCAGTGTATGATAGCAAACATGATCAGCGCATGATCAGTCACATGATCAGCGCCATTAAGTCACGTGATCACTACATGATAGTCATGTGATCAGTCCATGCTCAGTCACGGTATCAGTGCATGATCAGCCACGTGATCAGTGCATGATCTGTCACATGATTAGTGTATGATCATCCACGTGATCAGTGCATGGGCAGTCATGTGATCAGTGCATGATATAGACGTGATCAGTGCATGATCAGTCTCGTGATCAGTGCATGATAGCCACGTGATCAGTGCATGATCAGTCACCTGATGGGTGTATGATCATTCACGTGACCTGTACATGGTAGCTACGTGATCATTGCATGATCAGCCACGTGAGTAGTGCATGATAGCCACGTGATCACTGCATGATCAGTCACGTGATCAGTGCATGATCAGTCATGTGACCAGTACATGGTAGCTGCGTGATCATGGCATGATCAGCCACGTGATCAGTGCATGATAGCCACGTGATCAGTGCATGATCAGACACGTGATCAGTGCATGATCAGTCACGTGATCAGTGCATGATCAGCCACGTGATCAGTGCATGATCAGGCACGTGATCAGTGTATGATCAGCCACGTGATCAGTGCATGATAGCCACGTGATCAGTGCATGATCAGTCACGTGATCAGTGCATGATCAGTCACGTGATCAGTGCATGATCAGCCACGTGATCAGTGCATGATCAGCCACGTGATCAGTGCATGATCAATTACGTGATCAGTGCATGATCAGTCACGTGATCAGTGCATGATAGCTACGTGATCAGTGCATGATCAGCCACGTGATCAGTGCATGATAGCCACGTGATCAGTGCATGATAGCCACGTGATCAGTGCATGATCAGTCATGTGATAGTGTGTGATCAGCCACGTGATCAGTGCATGATAGCCACGTGATCAGTGCATGATCAGCCACGTGATCAGTGCATGATCAGCCACGTGATCAGTGCATGATCAGTCACGTGATCATGTGTGATCAGCCACGTGATCAGTGCATGATCAGCCACGTGATCAGTGCATGATCAGTCACGTGATCAGTGCATGATCATCCACGTGATCAGTGCATGGGCAGTCATGTGATCAGTGCATGATATAGACGTGATCAGTGCATGATCAGTCACGTGATCAGTGCATGATAGCCACGTGATCAGTGCATGATCAGTCACGTGATCAGTGCATGATCATTCACGTGATCAGTGCATGGTAGTTACGTGATCATTGCATGATCAGCCACGTGATCAGTGCATGATAGCCACGTGATCAGTGCATGATCAGTCACGTGATCAGTGCATGATCAGTCACGTGATCAGTGCATGATAGCTGCGTGATCATGCATGATCAGCCACGTGATCAGTGCATGATAGCCACGTGATCAGTGCATGATCAGCCACGTGATCAGTGCATGATCAGTCACGTGATCAGTGCATGATCAGCCACGTGATCAGTGCATGATCAGTCACGTGATCAGTGCATGATCAGCCACGTGATCAGTGCATGATAGCCACGTGATCAGTGCATGATCAGTCACGTGATCAGTGCATGATCAGTCACGTGATCAGTGCATGATATAGCTGCGTGATCATGCATGATCAGCCACGTGATCAGTGCATGATAGCCACGTGATCAGTGCATGATCAGTCACGTGATCAGTGCATGATCAGTCACGTGATCAGTGCATGATCAGTCACGTGATCAGTGCATGATAGCTGCGTGATCATGCATGATCAGCCACGTGATCAGTGCATGATAGCCACGTGATCAGTGCATGATCAGTCACGTGATCAGTGCATGATCAGTCACGTGATCAGTGCATGATCAGTCACGTGATCAGTGCATGATCAGTCACGTGACCAGTACATGGTAGCTGCGTGATCATGCATGATCAGCCACGTGATCAGTGCATGATAGCCACGTGATCAGTGCATGATCAGTCACGTGATCAGTGCATGATCAGTCACGTGATCAGTGCATGATCAGTCACGTGATCAGTGCATGATAGCACGTGATCATGCATGATCAGCCACGTGATCAGTGCATGATAGCCACGTGATCAGTGCATGATCAGCCACGTGATCAGTGCATGATCAGTCACGTGATCAGTGCATGATCAGCCACGTGATCAGTGCATGATCAGCCACGTGATCAGTGCATGATCAGCCACGTGATCAGTGCATGATAGCCACGTGATCAGTGCATGATCAGTCACGTGATCAGTGCATGATCAGTCACGTGATCAGTGTGTGATCAGCCACGTGAACAGTGCATGCTCAGTCACGTGATCAGGGCCTGCTGAGCTGCGTGATTACTGTCTGCTCATCTGCTTGACAATTGCCAGCTGAGCTGCACGATTCCTGCCTGTCATCTGCTTGACAATTGCCACCTGTGCTGCGTAATTCCTGCCTGCTCAGCTGCTTGATTATTGCCAGCTGAGCAGCATGATTTCTCAGAGCTGAGTTCCATGATTATAGCCTGCTGACTGATTCCTGCCTACTCAGCTCTTTGTTCATTGCCTCCAGAGGCACATGATCAGTGTATGACACCAAACATGATCAGCACATGATCAGTCACATGATCAGTGCATGATAAGCCACGTGATCAGTGCATGATCAGTTATGTGATCAGTGCATGATCAGTCACGTGACAGTGCATGGTAGCTGCGTGATCAGTGCATGATCAGCCACGTGATCAGTGCATGATAGCCACGTGATCAGTGCATGATCAGTCACGTGATCAGTGCATGATCAGTCACGTGATCAGTGCATGATCAGTCACGTGATCAGTGCATGATCAGTCACGTGATCAGTGCATGATCAGTCACGTGATCAGTGCATGGCAGCTCCGTGATCATTGCATGATCAGCCACGTGATCAGTGCATGATAGCCACGTGATCAGTGCATGATAGCCACGTGATCAGTGCATGATCAGTCACGTGATAGTGTGTGATCAGCCACGTGATCAGTGCATGATATCCACGTGATCAGTGCATGATAGCCACGTGATCAGTGCATGATCAGTCACGTGATCAGTGCATGATCAGTCACGTGATCAGTGTGATCAGCCACGTGATCAGTGCATGATCAGCCACGTGATCAGTGCATGATCAATTACGTGATCAGTGCATGATCAGTCACGTGATCAGTGCATGATAGCTACGTGATCAGTGCATGATCAGCCACGTGATCAGTGCATGATAGCCACGTGATCAGTGCATGATCAGCCACGTGATCAGTGCATGATCAGCCACGTGATCAGTGCATGATCAGTCACGTGATCATGTGTGATCAGCCACGTGATCAGTGCATGATGAGCCACGTGATCAGTGCATGATCAATTACGTGATCAGTGCATGATCAGTCACGTGACAGTACATGGTAGCTACGTGATCATTGCATGATCAGCCACGTGATCAGTGCATGATAGCCACGTGATCAGTGCATGATCAGTCACGTGATCAGTGCATGATCAGTCACGTGATCAGTGCATGATCATTCACGTGATCAGTGCATGATCAGTCACGTGATCAGTGCATGATAGCTACGTGATCAGTGCATGATCAGCCACGTGATCAGTGCATGATAGCCACGTGATCAGTGCATGAGTTACGTGATCAGTGCATGATCAGCCACGTGATCAGTGCATGAGTGCCACGTGATCAGTGCATGATAGTCACGTGACAGTGTGTGATCAGCCACGTGATCAGTGCATGATCAGCCACGTGATCAGTGCATGATAGCCACGTGATCAGTGCATGATCAGTCACGTGATCAGTGCATGATCAGCCACGTGATCAGTGCATGATAGCCACGTGATCAGTGCATGATCAGTCACGTGATCAGTGCATGATCAGCCACGTGATCAGTGCATGATCATTACGTGATCAGTGCATGATCAGTCACGTGACCAGTACATGGTTGCTACGTGATCATTGCATGATCAGCCACGTGAGCAGTGCATGATAGCCACGTGATGTGTGCATGAGTTACGTGAGCAGAGTATGATCAGCCACGTGATCAGTGCATGAGTGCCACGTGATCAGTGCATGATATGTCACGTGACAGGTGTGTGATCAGCCACGTGAACAGTGCATGTTCAGCCACGTGATCAGTGCATGATAGCCACGTGATCAGTGCATGATCAGTTACGTGAGCAGTGTATGATCAGCCACGTGATCAGTGCATGGTCAGACACGTGAACAGTGTATGATCAGCCACGTGATCAGTGCATGATATCCAAGTGATCAGTGCATGATCATCACGTGATCAGTGTATGATCAGCCACGTGAACAGTGCATGCTCAGTCACGTGATCTGGGCCTGCTGAGCTGCGTGATTACTGTCTGCTCATCTGCTTGACAATTGCCAGCTGAGCTGCACGATTCCTGCCTGTCATCTGCTTGACAATTGCCAGCTGTGCTGCGTAATTCCTGCCTGCTCAGCTGCTTGATTATTGCCAGCTGAGCAGCATGATTCCTCACACCTGAGTTCCATGATTATTGCCTGCTGACTGTTTGATTCGTGCCTACTCAGCTCTTTGTTTATTGCCTCCAGAGGCACATGATCAGTGTATGATAGCAAACATGATCAGCGCATGATCAGTCACATGATCAGCGCCATTAAGTCACGTGATCACTACATGATAGTCATGTGATCAGTCCATGCTCAGTCACGGTATCAGTGCATGATCAGCCACGTGATCAGTGCATGATCTGTCACATGATTAGTGTATGATCATCCACGTGATCAGTGCATGGGCAGTCATGTGATCAGTGCATGATATAGACGTGATCAGTGCATGATCAGTCACGTGATCAGTGCATGATAGCCACGTGATCAGTGCATGATCAGCCACGTGATCAGTGCATGATAGCCACGTGATCAGTGCATGATCAGTCACGTGATCAGTGCATGATCAGTCATGTGACCAGTACATGGTAGCTGCGTGATCATGCATGATCAGCCACGTGATCAGTGCATGATAGCCACGTGATCAGTGCATGATCAGTCACGTGATCAGTGCATGATCAGTCACGTGATCAGTGCATGATCAGTCACGTGACCAGTGCATGGTAGCTGCGTGATCAGTGCATGATCAGCCACGTGATCAGTGCATGATAGCCACGTGATCAGTGCATGATCAGTACGTGATCAGTGCATGATCAGTCACGTGATCAGTGCATGATCAGCCACGTGATCAGTGCATGATCAGCCACGTGATCAGTGCATGATCAGCCACGTGATCAGTGCATGATCAGTCACGTGATCATGTGTGATCAGCCACGTGATCAGTGCATGATCAGCCACGTGATCAGTGCATGATCAATTACGTGATCAGTGCATGATCAGTCACGTGATCAGTGCATGATGCCACGTGATCAGTGCATGATCAGCCACGTGATCAGTGCATGATAGCCACGTGATCAGTGCATGATCAGTTACGTGAGCAGTGTATGATCAGCCACGTGATCAGTGCATGGTCAGACACGTGAACAGTGTATGATCAGCCACGTGATCAGTGCATGATATCCAAGTGATCAGTGCATGATCATCACGTGATCAGTGTATGATCAGCCACGTGAACAGTGCATGCTCAGTCACGTGATCTGGGCCTGCTGAGCTGCGTGATTACTGTCTGCTCATCTGCTTGACAATTGCCAGCTGAGCTGCACGATTCCTGCCTGTCATCTGCTTGACAATTGCCAGCTGTGCTGCGTAATTCCTGCCTGCTCAGCTGCTTGATTATTGCCAGCTGAGCAGCATGATTCCTCACACCTGAGTTCCATGATTATTGCCTGCTGACTGTTTGATTCGTGCCTACTCAGCTCTTTGTTTATTGCCTCCAGAGGCACATGATCAGTGTATGATAGCAAACATGATCAGCGCATGATCAGTCACATGATCAGCGCCATTAAGTCACGTGATCACTACATGATAGTCATGTGATCAGTCCATGCTCAGTCACGGTATCAGTGCATGATCAGCCACGTGATCAGTGCATGATCTGTCACATGATTAGTGTATGATCATCCACGTGATCAGTGCATGGGCAGTCATGTGATCAGTGCATGATATAGACGTGATCAGTGCATGATCAGTCTCGTGATCAGTGCATGATAGCCACGTGATCAGTGCATGATCAGTCACCTGATGGGTGTATGATCATTCACGTGACCTGTACATGGTAGCTACATGATCATTGCATGATCAGCCACGTGAGTAGTGCATGATAGCCACGTGATCACTGCATGATCAGTCACGTGATCAGTGCATGATCAGTCATGTGACCAGTACATGGTAGCTGCGTGATCATGCATGATCAGCCACGTGATCAGTGCATGATAGCCACGTGATCAGTGCATGATCAGACACGTGATCAGTGCATGATCAGTCACGTGATCAGTGCATGATCAGCCACGTGATCAGTGCATGATCAGGCACGTGATCAGTGTATGTCAGCCACGTGATCAGTGCATGATAGCCACGTGATCAGTGCATGATCAGTCACGTGATCAGTGCATGATCAGTTACGTGATCAGTGCATGATCAGCCACGTGATCAGTGCATGATCAGCCACGTGATCAGTGCATGATCAATTACGTGATCAGTGCATGATCAGTCACGTGATCAGTACATGATAGCTACGTGATCAGTGCATGATCAGCCACGTGATCAGTGCATGATAGCCACGTGATCAGTGCATGATAGCCACGTGATCAGTGCATGATCAGCCACGTGATCAGTGCATGATAGCCACGTGATCAGTGCATGATCAGTCACGTGATCATGTGTGATCAGCCACGTGATCAGTGCATGATCAGCCACGTGATCAGTGCATGATCAGTCACGTGATCAGTGCATGATCAGCCACGTGATCAGTGCATGATCAGTCACGTGATCAGTGCATGATAGACGTGATCAGTGCATGATCAGTCACGTGATCAGTGCATGATAGCCACGTGATCAGTGCATGATCAGTCACGTGATCAGTGCATGATCAGTCACGTGATCAGTGCATGGTAGTCACGTGATCAGTGCATGATCAGCCACGTGATAGTGCATGATAGCCACGTGATCAGTGCATGATCAGTCACGTGATCAGTGCATGATCAGTCACGTGATCAGCATGGTAGCTGCGTGATCATGCATGATCAGCCACGTGATCAGTGCATGATAGCCACGTGATCAGTGCATGATCAGTCACGTGATCAGTGCATGATCAGTCACGTGATCAGTGCATGATCAGCCACGTGATCAGTGCATGATCAGTCACGTGATCAGTGCATGATCAGCCACGTGATCAGTGCATGATAGCCACGTGATCAGTGCATGATCAGTCACGTGATCAGTGCATGATCAGTCACGTGATCAGTGCATGATAGCTGCGTGATCAGTGCATGATCAGCCACGTGATCAGTGCATGATAGCCACGTGATCAGTGCATGATCAGCCACGTGATCAGTGCATGATCAGTCACGTGATCAGTGCATGATCAGCCACGTGATCAGTGCATGATCAGCCACGTGATCAGTGCATGATCAGCCACGTGATCAGTGCATGATAGCCACGTGATCAGTGCATGATCAGTCACGTGATCAGTGCATGATCAGTCACGTGATCAGTGTGTGATCAGCCACGTGACAGTGCATGCTCAGTCACGTGATCAGGGCCTGCTGAGCTGCGTGATTACTGTCTGCTCATCTGCTTGACAATTGCCAGCTGAGCTGCACGATTCCTGCCTGTCATCTGCTTGACAATTGCCACCTGTGCTGCGTAATTCCTGCCTGCTCATCTACTTGATTATTGCCAGCTGAGCAGCATGATTTCTCAGAGCTGAGTTCCATGATTATAGCCTGCTGACTGATTCCTGCATACTCAGCTCTATGTTCATTGCCTCCAGAGGCACATGATCAGTGTATGACACCAAACATGATCAGCGCATGATCAGTCACATGATCAGTGCATGATAAGCCACGTGATCAGTGCATGATCAGTTACGTGATCAGTGCATGATCAGTCACGTGACAGTACATGGTAGCTGCGTGATCAGTGCATGATCAGCCACGTGATCAGTGCATGATAGCCACGTGATCAGTGCATGATCAGTCACGTGATCAGTGCATGATCAGTCACGTGATCAGTGCATGATCAGTCACGTGATCAGTGCATGATCAATCACGTGATCAGTGCATGATCAGTCACGTGATCAGTGCATGGCAGTCACGTGATCAGTGCATGATCAGCCACGTGATCAGTGCATGATAGCCACGTGATCAGTGCATGATAGCCACGTGATCAGTGCATGATCAGTCACGTGATCAGTGCATGATCAGCCACGTGATCAGTGCATGATCAGCCACGTGATCAGTGCATGATAGCCACGTGATCAGTGCATGATCAGTCACGTGATCAGTGCATGATCAGTCACGTGATCAGTGTGATCAGCCACGTGATCAGTGCATGATGAGCCACGTGATCAGTGCATGATCAATTACGTGATCAGTGCATGATCAGTCACGTGATCAGTGCATGATAGCTACGTGATCAGTGCATGATCAGCCACGTGATCAGTGCATGATAGCCACGTGATCAGTGCATGATCAGCCACGTGATCAGTGCATGATCAGCCACGTGATCAGTGCATGATCAGTCACGTGATCATGTGTGATCAGCCACGTGATCAGTGCATGATCAGCCACGTGATCAGTGCATGATCAGCCACGTGATCAGTGCATGATCAGTCACGTGATCAGTGCATGATCAGTCACGTGATCAGTGCATGGCAGTCCGTGATCAGTGCATGATCAGCCACGTGATCAGTGCATGATAGCCACGTGATCAGTGCATGATCAGTCACGTGATCAGTGCATGATCATTCACGTGATCAGTGCATGATCAGTCACGTGATCAGTGCATGGTAGCACGTGATCAGTGCATGATCAGCCACGTGATCAGTGCATGATAGCCACGTGATCAGTGCATGAGTCACGTGATCAGTGCATGATCAGCCACGTGATCAGTGCATGAGTGCCACGTGATCAGTGCATGATAGTCACGTGATCAGTGTGTGATCAGCCACGTGATCAGTGCATGATCAGCCACGTGATCAGTGCATGATCAGTCACGTGATCAGTGCATGATCAGCCACGTGATCAGTGCATGATAGCCACGTGATCAGTGCATGATCAGTCACGTGATCAGTGCATGATCAGCCACGTGATCAGTGCATGATCAATTACGTGATCAGTGCATGATCAGTCACGTGACCAGTACATGGTAGCTACGTGATCATTGCATGATCAGCCACGTGAGCAGTGCATGATAGCCACGTGATGTGTGCATGAGTTACGTGAGCAGAGTATGATCAGCCACGTGATCAGTGCATGAGTGCCACGTGATCAGTGCATGATATGTCACGTGACAGGTGTGTGATCAGCCACGTGAACAGTGCATGTTCAGCCACGTGATCAGTGCATGATAGCCACGTGATCAGTGCATGATCAGTTACGTGAGCAGTGTATGATCAGCCACGTGATCAGTGCATGGTCAGACACGTGAACAGTGTATGATCAGCCACGTGATCAGTGCATGATATCCAAGTGATCAGTGCATGATCATCACGTGATCAGTGTATGATCAGCCACGTGAACAGTGCATGCTCAGTCACGTGATCTGGGCCTGCTGAGCTGCGTGATTACTGTCTGCTCATCTGCTTGACAATTGCCAGCTGAGCTGCACGATTCCTGCCTGTCATCTGCTTGACAATTGCCAGCTGTGCTGCGTAATTCCTGCCTGCTCAGCTGCTTGATTATTGCCAGCTGAGCAGCATGATTCCTCACAGCTGAGTTCCATGATTATTGCCTGCTGACTGTTTGATTCGTGCCTACTCAGCTCTTTGTTTATTGCCTCCAGAGGCACATGATCAGTGTATGATAGCAAACATGATCAGCGCATGATCAGTCACATGATCAGCGCCATTAAGTCACGTGATCACTACATGATAGTCATGTGATCAGTCCATGCTCAGTCACGGTATCAGTGCATGATCAGCCACGTGATCAGTGCATGATCTGTCACATGATTAGTGTATGATCATCCACGTGATCAGTGCATGGGCAGTCATGTGATCAGTGCATGATATAGACGTGATCAGTGCATGATCAGTCACGTGATCAGTGCATGATGCCACGTGATCAGTGCATGATCAGCCACGTGATCAGTGCATGATAGCCACGTGATCAGTGCATGATCAGTCACGTGATCAGTGCATGATCAGTCATGTGACCAGTACATGGTAGCTGCGTGATCATGCATGATCAGCCACGTGATCAGTGCATGATAGCCACGTGATCAGTGCATGATCAGTCACGTGATCAGTGCATGATCAGTCACGTGATCAGTGCATGATCAGTCACGTGATCAGTGCATGGTAGCCACGTGATCATGCATGATCAGCCACGTGATCAGTGCATGATAGCCACGTGATCAGTGCATGATCAGTCACGTGATCAGTGCATGATCAGTCACGTGATCAGTGCATGATCAGCCACGTGATCAGTGCATGATAGCCACGTGATCAGTGCATGATCAGCCACGTGATCAGTGCATGATCAGTCACGTGATCATGTGTGATCAGCCACGTGATCAGTGCATGATCAGCCACGTGATCAGTGCATGATCAGCCACGTGATCAGTGCATGATCAGTCACGTGATCAGTGCATGATGCCACGTGATCAGTGCATGATCAGCCACGTGAGCAGTGCATGATCAGCCACGTGATCAGTGCATGGTCAGACACGTGAACAGTGTATGATCAGCCACGTGATCAGTGCATGATATCCAAGTGATCAGTGCATGATCATCACGTGATCAGTGTATGATCAGCCACGTGAACAGTGCATGCTCAGTCACGTGATCTGGGCCTGCTGAGCTGCGTGATTACTGTCTGCTCATCTGCTTGACAATTGCCAGCTGAGCTGCACGATTCCTGCCTGTCATCTGCTTGACAATTGCCAGCTGTGCTGCGTAATTCCTGCCTGCTCAGCTGCTTGATTATTGCCAGCTGAGCAGCATGATTCCTCACAGCTGAGTTCCATGATTATTGCCTGCTGACTGTTTGATTCGTGCCTACTCAGCTCTTTGTTTATTGCCTCCAGAGGCACATGATCAGTGTATGATAGCAAACATGATCAGCGCATGATCAGTCACATGATCAGCGCCATTAAGTCACGTGATCACTACATGATAGTCATGTGATCAGTCCATGCTCAGTCACGGTATCAGTGCATGATCAGCCACGTGATCAGTGCATGATCTGTCACATGATTAGTGTATGATCATCCACGTGATCAGTGCATGGGCAGTCATGTGATCAGTGCATGATATAGACGTGATCAGTGCATGATCAGTCTCGTGATCAGTGCATGATAGCCACGTGATCAGTGCATGATCAGTCACCTGATGGGTGTATGATCATTCACGTGACCTGTACATGGTAGCTACGTGATCATTGCATGATCAGCCACGTGAGTAGTGCATGATAGCCACGTGATCACTGCATGATCAGTCACGTGATCAGTGCATGATCAGTCATGTGACCAGTACATGGTAGCTGCGTGATCATGCATGATCAGCCACGTGATCAGTGCATGATAGCCACGTGATCAGTGCATGATCAGACACGTGATCAGTGCATGATCAGTCACGTGATCAGTGCATGATCAGCCACGTGATCAGTGCATGATCAGGCACGTGATCAGTGTATGATCAGCCACGTGATCAGTGCATGATAGCCACGTGATCAGTGCATGATCAGTCACGTGATCAGTGCATGATCAGTCACGTGATCAGTGCATGATCAGCCACGTGATCAGTGCATGATCAGCCACGTGATCAGTGCATGATCAATTACGTGATCAGTGCATGATCAGTCACGTGACCAGTACATGGTAGCTACGTGATCATTGCATGATCAGCCACGTGATCAGTGCATGATAGCCACGTGATCAGTGCATGATAGCCACGTGATCAGTGCATGATCAGTCATGTGATAGTGTGTGATCAGCCACGTGATCAGTGCATGATATCCACGTGATCAGTGCATGACAGCCACGTGATCAGTGCATGATCAGCCACGTGATCAGTGCATGATCAGTCACGTGATCATGTGTGATCAGCCACGTGATCAGTGCATGATCAGCCACGTGATCAGTGCATGATCAGTCACGTGATCAGTGCATGATCATCCACGTGATCAGTGCATGATCAGTCACGTGATCAGTGCATGATATAGACGTGATCAGTGCATGATCAGTCACGTGATCAGTGCATGATAGCCACGTGATCAGTGCATGATCAGTCACGTGATCAGTGCATGATCAGTCACGTGACCAGTGCATGGTAGCTACGTGATCATTGCATGATCAGCCACGTGATCAGTGCATGATAGCCACGTGATCAGTGCATGATCAGTCACGTGATCAGTGCATGATCAGTCATGTGACCAGTGCATGATAGCTGCGTGATCATGCATGATCAGCCACGTGATCAGTGCATGATAGCCACGTGATCAGTGCATGATCAGACACGTGATCAGTGCATGATCAGTCACGTGATCAGTGCATGATCAGCCACGTGATCAGTGCATGATCAGGCACGTGATCAGTGTATGATCAGCCACGTGATCAGTGCATGATAGCCACGTGATCAGTGCATGATCAGTCACGTGATCAGTGCATGATCAGTCACGTGATCAGTGCATGATAGCTGCGTGATCATGCATGATCAGCCACGTGATCAGTGCATGATAGCCACGTGATCAGTGCATGATCAGTCACGTGATCAGTGCATGATCAGTCACGTGATCAGTGCATGATCAGCCACGTGATCAGTGCATGATCAGTCACGTGATCAGTGCATGATCAGCCACGTGATCAGTGCATGATAGCCACGTGATCAGTGCATGATCAGTCACGTGATCAGTGCATGATCAGTCACGTGATCAGTGCATGGTAGCCACGTGATCATGCATGATCAGCCACGTGATCAGTGCATGATAGCCACGTGATCAGTGCATGATCAGCACGTGATCAGTGCATGATCAGTCACGTGATCAGTGCATGATCAGTCACGTGATCAGTGCATGGTAGCTACGTGATCATGCATGATCAGCCACGTGATCAGTGCATGATAGCCACGTGATCAGTGCATGATCAGTCACGTGATCAGTGCATGATCAGTCACGTGATCAGTGCATGATCAGTCACGTGATCAGTGCATGATCAGTCACGTGACCAGCATGGTAGCTGCGTGATCATGCATGATCAGCCACGTGATCAGTGCATGATAGCCACGTGATCAGTGCATGATCAGCCACGTGATCAGTGCATGATCAGTCACGTGATCAGTGCATGATCAGTCACGTGATCAGTGCATGGTAGCACGTGATCATGCATGATCAGCCACGTGATCAGTGCATGATAGCCACGTGATCAGTGCATGATCAGCCACGTGATCAGTGCATGATCAGTCACGTGATCAGTGCATGATCAGCCACGTGATCAGTGCATGATCAGCCACGTGATCAGTGCATGTCAGCCACGTGATCAGTGCATGATAGCCACGTGATCAGTGCATGATCAGTCACGTGATCAGTGCATGATCAGTCACGTGATCAGTGTATGATCAGCCACGTGAACAGTGCATGCTCAGTCACGTGATCAGGGCCTGCTGAGCTGCGTGATTACTGTCTGCTCATCTGCTTGACAATTGCCAGCTGAGCTGCACGATTCCTGCCTGTCATCTGCTTGACAATTGCCACCTGTGCTGCGTAATTCCTGCCTGCTCAGCTACTTGATTATTGCCAGCTGAGCAGCATGATTTCTCAGCTGAGTTCCATGATTATAGCCTGCTGACTGATTCGTGCCTACTCAGCTCTTTGTTCATTGCCTCCAGAGGCACATGATCAGTGTATGACACCAAACATGATCAGCACATGATCAGTCACATGATCAGTGCATGATAAGCCACGTGATCAGTGCATGATCAGTCATGTGATCAGTGCATGATCAGTCACGTGACAGTGCATGGTAGCTGCGTGATCAGTGCATGATCAGCCACGTGATCAGTGCATGATAGCCACGTGATCAGTGCATGATCAGTCACGTGATCAGTGCATGATCAGTCACGTGATCAGTGCATGATCAGTCACGTGATCAGTGCATGATCAATCACGTGATCAGTGCATGATCAGTCACGTGATCAGTGCATGGCAGTCCGTGATCATTGCATGATCAGCCACGTGATCAGTGCATGATAGCCACGTGATCAGTGCATGATAGCCACGTGATCAGTGCATGATCAGTCACGTGATAGTGTGATCAGCCACGTGATCAGTGCATGATCAGCCACGTGATCAGTGCATGATAGCCACGTGATCAGTGCATGATCAGTCACGTGATCAGTGCATGATCAGTCACGTGATCAGTGTGATCAGCCACGTGATCAGTGCATGATCAGCCACGTGATCAGTGCATGATCAATTACGTGATCAGTGCATGATCAGTCACGTGATCAGTGCATGATAGCTACGTGATCAGTGCATGATCAGCCACGTGATCAGTGCATGATAGCCACGTGATCAGTGCATGATCAGCCACGTGATCAGTGCATGATCAGCCACGTGATCAGTGCATGATCAGTCACGTGATCATGTGTGATCAGCCACGTGATCAGTGCATGATGAGCCACGTGATCAGTGCATGATCAATTACGTGATCAGTGCATGATCAGTCACGTGACAGTACATGGTAGCTACGTGATCATTGCATGATCAGCCACGTGATCAGTGCATGATAGCCACGTGATCAGTGCATGATCAGTCACGTGATCAGTGCATGATCAGTCACGTGATCAGTGCATGATCATTCACGTGATCAGTGCATGATCAGTCACGTGACCAGTGCATGGTAGCTACGTGATCAGTGCATGATCAGCCACGTGATCAGTGCATGATAGCCACGTGATCAGTGCATGAGTTACGTGATCAGTGCATGATCAGCCACGTGATCAGTGCATGAGTGCCACGTGATCAGTGCATGATAGTCACGTGACAGTGTGTGATCAGCCACGTGATCAGTGCATGATCAGCCACGTGATCAGTGCATGATAGCCACGTGATCAGTGCATGATCAGTTACGTGATCAGTGCATGATCAGCCACGTGATCAGTGCATGATAGCCACGTGATCAGTGCATGATCAGTCACGTGATCAGTGCATGATCAGCCACGTGATCAGTGCATGATCAATTACGTGATCAGTGCATGATCAGTCACGTGACCAGTACATGTTGCTACGTGATCATTGCATGATCAGCCACGTGAGCAGTGCATGATAGCCACGTGATGTGTGCATGAGTTACGTGAGCAGAGTATGATCAGCCACGTGATCAGTGCATGAGTGCCACGTGATCAGTGCATGATATGTCACGTGACAGGTGTGTGATCAGCCACGTGAACAGTGCATGTTCAGCCACGTGATCAGTGCATGATAGCCACGTGATCAGTGCATGATCAGTTACGTGAGCAGTGTATGATCAGCCACGTGATCAGTGCATGGTCAGACACGTGAACAGTGTATGATCAGCCACGTGATCAGTGCATGATATCCAAGTGATCAGTGCATGATCATCACGTGATCAGTGTATGATCAGCCACGTGAACAGTGCATGCTCAGTCACGTGATCTGGGCCTGCTGAGCTGCGTGATTACTGTCTGCTCATCTGCTTGACAATTGCCAGCTGAGCTGCACGATTCCTGCCTGTCATCTGCTTGACAATTGCCAGCTGTGCTGCGTAATTCCTGCCTGCTCAGCTGCTTGATTATTGCCAGCTGAGCAGCATGATTCCTCACACCTGAGTTCCATGATTATTGCCTGCTGACTGTTTGATTCGTGCCTACTCAGCTCTTTGTTTATTGCCTCCAGAGGCACATGATCAGTGTATGATAGCAAACATGATCAGCGCATGATCAGTCACATGATCAGCGCCATTAAGTCACGTGATCACTACATGATAGTCATGTGATCAGTCCATGCTCAGTCACGGTATCAGTGCATGATCAGCCACGTGATCAGTGCATGATCTGTCACATGATTAGTGTATGATCATCCACGTGATCAGTGCATGGGCAGTCATGTGATCAGTGCATGATATAGACGTGATCAGTGCATGATCAGTCACGTGATCAGTGCATGATAGCTACGTGATCAGTGCATGATCAGCCACGTGATCAGTGCATGATAGCCACGTGATCAGTGCATGATCAGTCACGTGATCAGTGCATGATCAGTCATGTGACCAGTACATGGTAGCTGCGTGATCATGCATGATCAGCCACGTGATCAGTGCATGATAGCCACGTGATCAGTGCATGATCAGCCACGTGATCAGTGCATGATCAGTCACGTGATCAGTGCATGATCAGTCACGTGATCAGTGGTGCTGCGTGATCATGCATGATCAGCCACGTGATCAGTGCATGATAGCCACGTGATCAGTGCATGATCAGTCACGTGATCAGTGCATGATCAGTCACGTGATCAGTGCATGATCAGCCACGTGATCAGTGCATGATAGCCACGTGATCAGTGCATGATCAGCCACGTGATCAGTGCATGATCAGTCACGTGATCATGTGTGATCAGCCACGTGATCAGTGCATGATCAGCCACGTGATCAGTGCATGATCAATTACGTGATCAGTGCATGATCAGTCACGTGATCAGTGCATGATGCCACGTGATCAGTGCATGATCAGCCACGTGATCAGTGCATGATAGCCACGTGATCAGTGCATGATCAGTTACGTGAGCAGTGTATGATCAGCCACGTGATCAGTGCATGGTCAGACACGTGAACAGTGTATGATCAGCCACGTGATCAGTGCATGATATCCAAGTGATCAGTGCATGATCATCACGTGATCAGTGTATGATCAGCCACGTGAACAGTGCATGCTCAGTCACGTGATCTGGGCCTGCTGAGCTGCGTGATTACTGTCTGCTCATCTGCTTGACAATTGCCAGCTGAGCTGCACGATTCCTGCCTGTCATCTGCTTGACAATTGCCAGCTGTGCTGCGTAATTCCTGCCTGCTCAGCTGCTTGATTATTGCCAGCTGAGCAGCATGATTCCTCACACCTGAGTTCCATGATTATTGCCTGCTGACTGTTTGATTCGTGCCTACTCAGCTCTTTGTTTATTGCCTCCAGAGGCACATGATCAGTGTATGATAGCAAACATGATCAGCGCATGATCAGTCACATGATCAGCGCCATTAAGTCACGTGATCACTACATGATAGTCATGTGATCAGTCCATGCTCAGTCACGGTATCAGTGCATGATCAGCCACGTGATCAGTGCATGATCTGTCACATGATTAGTGTATGATCATCCACGTGATCAGTGCATGGGCAGTCATGTGATCAGTGCATGATATAGACGTGATCAGTGCATGATCAGTCTCGTGATCAGTGCATGATAGCCACGTGATCAGTGCATGATCAGTCACCTGATGGGTGTATGATCATTCACGTGACCTGTACATGGTAGCTACGTGATCATTGCATGATCAGCCACGTGAGTAGTGCATGATAGCCACGTGATCACTGCATGATCAGTCACGTGATCAGTGCATGATCAGTCATGTGACCAGTACATGGTAGCTGCGTGATCATGGCATGATCAGCCACGTGATCAGTGCATGATAGCCACGTGATCAGTGCATGATCAGACACGTGATCAGTGCATGATCAGTCACGTGATCAGTGCATGATCAGCCACGTGATCAGTGCATGATCAGGCACGTGATCAGTGCATGATCAGCCACGTGATCAGTGCATGATAGCCACGTGATCAGTGCATGATCAGTCACGTGATCAGTGCATGATCAGTCACGTGATCAGTGCATGATCAGCCACGTGATCAGTGCATGATCAGCCACGTGATCAGTGCATGATCAATTACGTGATCAGTGCATGATCAGTCACGTGATCAGTACATGGTAGCTACGTGATCAGTGCATGATCAGCCACGTGATCAGTGCATGATAGCCACGTGATCAGTGCATGATAGCCACGTGATCAGTGCATGATCAGTCATGTGATAGTGTGTGATCAGCCACGTGATCAGTGCATGATATCCACGTGATCAGTGCATGATCAGCCACGTGATCAGTGCATGATAGCCACGTGATCAGTGCATGATCAGTCACGTGATCATGTGTGATCAGCCACGTGATCAGTGCATGATCAGCCACGTGATCAGTGCATGATCAGTCACGTGATCAGTGCATGATCATCCACGTGATCAGTGCATGATCAGTCACGTGATCAGTGCATGATATAGACGTGATCAGTGCATGATCAGTCACGTGATCAGTGCATGATAGCCACGTGATCAGTGCATGATCAGTCACGTGATCAGTGCATGATCAGTCACGTGACCAGTGCATGGTAGTTACGTGATCATTGCATGATCAGCCACGTGATAGTGCATGACAGCCACGTGATCAGTGCATGATCAGTCACGTGATCAGTGCATGATCAGTCATGTGATCAGTGCATGATAGCTGCGTGATCATGCATGATCAGCCACGTGATCAGTGCATGATAGCCACGTGATCAGTGCATGATCAGCCACGTGATCAGTGCATGATCAGTCACGTGATCAGTGCATGATCAGCCACGTGATCAGTGCATGATCAGTCACGTGATCAGTGCATGATCAGCCACGTGATCAGTGCATGATAGCCACGTGATCAGTGCATGATCAGTCACGTGATCAGTGCATGATCAGTCACGTGATCAGTGCATGATAGCTGCGTGATCAGTGCATGATCAGCCACGTGATCAGTGCATGATAGCCACGTGATCAGTGCATGATCAGTCACGTGATCAGTGCATGATCAGTCACGTGATCAGTGCATGATCAGTCACGTGATCAGTGCATGATAGCTGCGTGATCATGCATGATCAGCCACGTGATCAGTGCATGATAGCCACGTGATCAGTGCATGATCAGTCACGTGATCAGTGCATGATCAGTCACGTGATCAGTGCATGATCAGTCACGTGATCAGTGCATGATCAGTCACGTGATCAGTACATGGTAGCTGCGTGATCATGCATGATCAGCCACGTGATCAGTGCATGATAGCCACGTGATCAGTGCATGATCAGTCACGTGATCAGTGCATGATCAGTCACGTGATCAGTGCATGATCAGTCACGTGATCAGTGCATGGTAGCTGCGTGATCATGCATGATCAGCCACGTGATCAGTGCATGATAGCCACGTGATCAGTGCATGATCAGCCACGTGATCAGTGCATGATCAGTCACGTGATCAGTGCATGATCAGCCACGTGATCAGTGCATGATCAGCCACGTGATCAGTGCATGATCAGCCACGTGATCAGTGCATGATAGCCACGTGATCAGTGCATGATCAGTCACGTGATCAGTGCATGATCAGTCACGTGATCAGTGTATGATCAGCCACGTGACAGTGCATGCTCAGTCACGTGATCAGGGCCTGCTGAGCTGCGTGATTACTGTCTGCTCATCTGCTTGACAATTGCCAGCTGAGCTGCACGATTCCTGCCTGTCATCTGCTTGACAATTGCCAGCTGTGCTGCGTAATTCCTGCCTGCTCAGCTACTTGATTATTGCCAGCTGAGCAGCATGATTTCTCAGAGGTGAGTTCCATGATTATAGCCTGCTGACTGATTCGTGCATACTCAGCTCTATGTTCATTGCCTCCAGAGGCACATGATCAGTGTATGATACCAAACATGATCAGTGCATGATCAGTCACATGATCAGTGCATGATAAGCCACGTGATCAGTGCATGATCAGTCACGTGATCAGTGCATGATCAGTCACGTGACAGTGCATGGTAGCACGTGATCAGTGCATGATCAGCCACGTGATCAGTGCATGATAGCCACGTGATCAGTGCATGATCAGTCACGTGATCAGTGCATGATCAGTCACGTGATCAGTGCATGATCAGTCACGTGATCAGTGCATGATCAGTACGTGATCAGTGCATGATCAGTCACGTGACCAGTGCATGGCAGTCCGTGATCAGTGCATGATCAGCCACGTGATCAGTGCATGATAGCCACGTGATCAGTGCATGATAGCCACGTGATCAGTGCATGATCAGTCACGTGATAGTGTGTGATCAGCCACGTGATCAGTGCATGATAGCCACGTGATCAGTGCATGATAGCCACGTGATCAGTGCATGATCAGTCACGTGATCAGTGCATGATCAGTCACGTGATCAGTGTGATCAGCCACGTGATCAGTGCATGATCAGCCACGTGATCAGTGCATGATCAGTCACGTGATCAGTGCATGATCAGTCACGTGATCAGTGCATGATAGCTACGTGATCAGTGCATGATCAGCCACGTGATCAGTGCATGATAGCCACGTGATCAGTGCATGATCAGCCACGTGATCAGTGCATGATCAGCCACGTGATCAGTGCATGATCAGTCACGTGATCATGTGTGATCAGCCACGTGATCAGTGCATGATCAGCCACGTGATCAGTGCATGATCAGCCACGTGATCAGTGCATGATCAGTCACGTGATCAGTGCATGATCAGTCACGTGATCAGTGCATGGCAGCCGTGATCAGTGCATGATCAGCCACGTGATCAGTGCATGATAGCCACGTGATCAGTGCATGATCAGTCACGTGATCAGTGCATGATCAGTCACGTGATCAGTGCATGATCAGTCACGTGATCAGTGCATGATAGCCACGTGATCAGTGCATGACAGCCACGTGATCAGTGCATGATAGCCACGTGATCAGTGCATGAGTCACGTGATCAGTGCATGATCAGCCACGTGATCAGTGCATGAGTGCCACGTGATCAGTGCATGATAGTCACGTGATCAGTGCATGATCAGCCACGTGATCAGTGCATGATCAGCCACGTGATCAGTGCATGATCAGTTACGTGATCAGTGCATGATCAGCCACGTGATCAGTGCATGATAGCCACGTGATCAGTGCATGATCAGTCACGTGATCAGTGCATGATCAGCCACGTGATCAGTGCATGATCATTTACGTGATCAGTGCATGATCAGTCACGTGACCAGTACATGGTAGCTACGTGATCATTGCATGATCAGCCACGTGAGCAGTGCATGATAGCCACGTGATGTGTGCATGAGTTACGTGAGCAGAGTATGATCAGCCACGTGATCAGTGCATGAGTGCCACGTGATCAGTGCATGATATGTCACGTGACAGGTGTGTGATCAGCCACGTGAACAGTGCATGTTCAGCCACGTGATCAGTGCATGATAGCCACGTGATCAGTGCATGATCAGTTACGTGAGCAGTGTATGATCAGCCACGTGATCAGTGCATGGTCAGACACGTGAACAGTGTATGATCAGCCACGTGATCAGTGCATGATATCCAAGTGATCAGTGCATGATCATCACGTGATCAGTGTATGATCAGCCACGTGAACAGTGCATGCTCAGTCACGTGATCTGGGCCTGCTGAGCTGCGTGATTACTGTCTGCTCATCTGCTTGACAATTGCCAGCTGAGCTGCACGATTCCTGCCTGTCATCTGCTTGACAATTGCCAGCTGTGCTGCGTAATTCCTGCCTGCTCAGCTGCTTGATTATTGCCAGCTGAGCAGCATGATTCCTCACACCTGAGTTCCATGATTATTGCCTGCTGACTGTTTGATTCGTGCCTACTCAGCTCTTTGTTTATTGCCTCCAGAGGCACATGATCAGTGTATGATAGCAAACATGATCAGCGCATGATCAGTCACATGATCAGCGCCATTAAGTCACGTGATCACTACATGATAGTCATGTGATCAGTCCATGCTCAGTCACGGTATCAGTGCATGATCAGCCACGTGATCAGTGCATGATCTGTCACATGATTAGTGTATGATCATCCACGTGATCAGTGCATGGGCAGTCATGTGATCAGTGCATGATATAGACGTGATCAGTGCATGATCAGTCTCGTGATCAGTGCATGATAGCCACGTGATCAGTGCATGATCAGTCACCTGATGGGTGTATGATCATTCACGTGACCTGTACATGGTAGCTACGTGATCATTGCATGATCAGCCACGTGAGTAGTGCATGATAGCCACGTGATCACTGCATGATCAGTCACGTGATCAGTGCATGATCAGTCATGTGACCAGTACATGGTAGCTGCGTGATCATGGCATGATCAGCCACGTGAGCAGTGCATGATAGCCACGTGATCAGTGCATGATCAGACACGTGATCAGTGCATGATCAGTCACGTGATCAGTGCATGATCAGCCACGTGATCAGTGCATGATCAGGCACGTGATCAGTGCATGATCAGCCACGTGATCAGTGCATGATAGCCACGTGATCAGTGCATGATCAGTCACGTGATCAGTGCATGATCAGTCACGTGATCAGTGCATGATCAGCCACGTGATCAGTGCATGATCAGCCACGTGATCAGTGCATGATCAATTACGTGATCAGTGCATGATCAGTCACGTGACCAGTACATGGTAGCTACGTGATCATTGCATGATCAGCCACGTGATCAGTGCATGATAGCCACGTGATCAGTGCATGATAGCCACGTGATCAGTGCATGATCAGTCATGTGATACGTGTGTGATCAGCCACGTGATCAGTGCATGATATCCACGTGATCAGTGCATGATCAGCCACGTGATCAGTGCATGATCAGCCACGTGATCAGTGCATGATCAGTCACGTGATCATGTGTGATCAGCCACGTGATCAGTGCATGATCAGCCACGTGATCAGTGCATGATCAGTCACGTGATCAGTGCATGATCATCCACGTGATCAGTGCATGATCAGTCACGTGATCAGTGCATGATATAGACGTGATCAGTGCATGATCAGTCACGTGATCAGTGCATGATAGCCACGTGATCAGTGCATGATCAGTCACGTGATCAGTGCATGATCAGTCACGTGACCAGTGCATGGTAGCTACGTGATCATTGCATGATCAGCCACGTGATCAGTGCATGATAGCCACGTGATCAGTGCATGATCAGTCACGTGATCAGTGCATGATCAGTCACGTGATCAGTACATGGTAGCTGCGTGATCATGCATGATCAGCCACGTGATCAGTGCATGATAGCCACGTGATCAGTGCATGATCAGCCACGTGATCAGTGCATGATCAGTCACGTGATCAGTGCATGATCAGCCACGTGATCAGTGCATGATCAGTCACGTGATCAGTGCATGATCAGCCACGTGATCAGTGCATGATAGCCACGTGATCAGTGCATGATCAGTCACGTGATCAGTGCATGATCAGTCACGTGATCAGTGCATGATAGCTGCGTGATCAGTGCATGATCAGCCACGTGATCAGTGCATGATAGCCACGTGATCAGTGCATGATCAGTCACGTGATCAGTGCATGATCAGTCACGTGATCAGTGCATGATCAGTCACGTGATCAGTGCATGATAGCTGCGTGATCATGCATGATCAGCCACGTGATCAGTGCATGATAGCCACGTGATCAGTGCATGATCAGTCACGTGATCAGTGCATGATCAGTCACGTGATCAGTGCATGATCAGTCACGTGATCAGTGCATGATCAGTCACGTGATCAGTACATGGTAGCTGCGTGATCATGCATGATCAGCCACGTGATCAGTGCATGATAGCCACGTGATCAGTGCATGATCAGTCACGTGATCAGTGCATGATCAGTCACGTGATCAGTGCATGATCAGTCACGTGATCAGTGCATGGTAGCTGCGTGATCATGCATGATCAGCCACGTGATCAGTGCATGATAGCCACGTGATCAGTGCATGATCAGCCACGTGATCAGTGCATGATCAGTCACGTGATCAGTGCATGATCAGCCACGTGATCAGTGCATGATCAGCCACGTGATCAGTGCATGATCAGCCACGTGATCAGTGCATGATAGCCACGTGATCAGTGCATGATCAGTCACGTGATCAGTGCATGATCAGTCACGTGATCAGTGTGTGATCAGCCACGTGACAGTGCATGCTCAGTCACGTGATCAGGGCCTGCTGAGCTGCGTGATTACTGTCTGCTCATCTGCTTGACAATTGCCAGCTGAGCTGCACGATTCCTGCCTGTCATCTGCTTGACAATTGCCACCTGTGCTGCGTAATTCCTGCCTGCTCATCTACTTGATTATTGCCAGCTGAGCAGCATGATTTCTCAGAGGTGAGTTCCATGATTATAGCCTGCTGACTGATTCGTGCATACTCAGCTCTATGTTCATTGCCTCCAGAGGCACATGATCAGTGTATGACACCAAACATGATCAGTGCATGATCAGTCACATGATCAGTGCATGATAAGCCACGTGATCAGTGCATGATCAGTTATGTGATCAGTGCATGATCAGTCACGTGACAGTGCATGGTAGCTGCGTGATCAGTGCATGATCAGCCACGTGATCAGTGCATGATAGCCACGTGATCAGTGCATGATCAGTCACGTGATCAGTGCATGATCAGTCACGTGATCAGTGCATGATCAGTCACGTGATCAGTGCATGATCAATTACGTGATCAGTGCATGATCAGTCACGTGATCAGTGCATGGCAGTCCGTGATCAGTGCATGATCAGCCACGTGATCAGTGCATGATAGCCACGTGATCAGTGCATGATAGCCACGTGATCAGTGCATGATCAGTCACGTGATAGTGTGATCAGCCACGTGATCAGTGCATGATAGCCACGTGATCAGTGCATGATAGCCACGTGATCAGTGCATGATCAGTCACGTGATCAGTGCATGATCAGTCACGTGATCAGTGTGATCAGCCACGTGATCAGTGCATGATCAGCCACGTGATCAGTGCATGATCAGTCACGTGATCAGTGCATGATCAGTCACGTGATCAGTGCATGATAGCTACGTGATCAGTGCATGATCAGCCACGTGATCAGTGCATGATAGCCACGTGATCAGTGCATGATAGCCACGTGATCAGTGCATGATCAGCCACGTGATCAGTGCATGATCAGTCACGTGATCAGTGTGATCAGCCACGTGATCAGTGCATGATCAGCCACGTGATCAGTGCATGATCAGCCACGTGATCAGTGCATGATCAGTCACGTGATCAGTGCATGATCAGTCACGTGATCAGTGCATGGCAGTCCGTGATCAGTGCATGATCAGCCACGTGATCAGTGCATGATAGCCACGTGATCAGTGCATGATCAGTCACGTGATCAGTGCATGATCAGTCACGTGATCAGTGCATGATCAGTCACGTGATCAGTGCATGATAGCCACGTGATCAGTGCATGACAGCCACGTGATCAGTGCATGATAGCCACGTGATCAGTGCATGAGTCACGTGATCAGTGCATGATCAGCCACGTGATCAGTGCATGAGTGCCACGTGATCAGTGCATGATAGTCACGTGATCAGTGCATGATCAGCCACGTGATCAGTGCATGATCAGCCACGTGATCAGTGCATGATCAGTTACGTGATCAGTGCATGATCAGCCACGTGATCAGTGCATGATAGCCACGTGATCAGTGCATGATCAGTCACGTGATCAGTGCATGATCAGCCACGTGATCAGTGCATGATCATTTACGTGATCAGTGCATGATCAGTCACGTGACCAGTACATGGTAGCTACGTGATCATTGCATGATCAGCCACGTGAGCAGTGCATGATAGCCACGTGATGTGTGCATGAGTTACGTGAGCAGAGTATGATCAGCCACGTGATCAGTGCATGAGTGCCACGTGATCAGTGCATGATATGTCACGTGACAGGTGTGTGATCAGCCACGTGAACAGTGCATGTTCAGCCACGTGATCAGTGCATGATAGCCACGTGATCAGTGCATGATCAGTTACGTGAGCAGTGTATGATCAGCCACGTGATCAGTGCATGGTCAGACACGTGAACAGTGTATGATCAGCCACGTGATCAGTGCATGATATCCAAGTGATCAGTGCATGATCATCACGTGATCAGTGTATGATCAGCCACGTGAACAGTGCATGCTCAGTCACGTGATCTGGGCCTGCTGAGCTGCGTGATTACTGTCTGCTCATCTGCTTGACAATTGCCAGCTGAGCTGCACGATTCCTGCCTGTCATCTGCTTGACAATTGCCAGCTGTGCTGCGTAATTCCTGCCTGCTCAGCTGCTTGATTATTGCCAGCTGAGCAGCATGATTCCTCACACCTGAGTTCCATGATTATTGCCTGCTGACTGTTTGATTCGTGCCTACTCAGCTCTTTGTTTATTGCCTCCAGAGGCACATGATCAGTGTATGATAGCAAACATGATCAGCGCATGATCAGTCACATGATCAGCGCCATTAAGTCACGTGATCACTACATGATAGTCATGTGATCAGTCCATGCTCAGTCACGGTATCAGTGCATGATCAGCCACGTGATCAGTGCATGATCTGTCACATGATTAGTGTATGATCATCCACGTGATCAGTGCATGGGCAGTCATGTGATCAGTGCATGATATAGACGTGATCAGTGCATGATCAGTCTCGTGATCAGTGCATGATAGCCACGTGATCAGTGCATGATCAGTCACCTGATGGGTGTATGATCATTCACGTGACCTGTACATGGTAGCTACGTGATCATTGCATGATCAGCCACGTGAGTAGTGCATGATAGCCACGTGATCACTGCATGATCAGTCACGTGATCAGTGCATGATCAGTCATGTGACCAGTACATGGTAGCTGCGTGATCATGCATGATCAGCCACGTGAGCAGTGCATGATAGCCACGTGATCAGTGCATGATCAGACACGTGATCAGTGCATGATCAGTCACGTGATCAGTGCATGATCAGCCACGTGATCAGTGCATGATCAGGCACGTGATCAGTGTATGTCAGCCACGTGATCAGTGCATGATAGCCACGTGATCAGTGCATGATCAGTCACGTGATCAGTGCATGATCAGTCACGTGATCAGTGCATGATCAGCCACGTGATCAGTGCATGATCAGCCACGTGATCAGTGCATGATCAATTACGTGATCAGTGCATGATCAGTCACGTGATCAGTACATGGTAGCTACGTGATCAGTGCATGATCAGCCACGTGATCAGTGCATGATAGCCACGTGATCAGTGCATGATAGCCACGTGATCAGTGCATGATCAGTCACGTGATAGTGTGTGATCAGCCACGTGATCAGTGCATGATAGCCACGTGATCAGTGCATGATCAGCCACGTGATCAGTGCATGATCAGCCACGTGATCAGTGCATGATCAGTCACGTGATCATGTGTGATCAGCCACGTGATCAGTGCATGATCAGCCACGTGATCAGTGCATGATCAGTCACGTGATCAGTGCATGATCATCCACGTGATCAGTGCATGGCAGTCACGTGATCAGTGCATGATATAGACGTGATCAGTGCATGATCAGTCACGTGATCAGTGCATGATAGCCACGTGATCAGTGCATGATCAGTCACGTGATCAGTGCATGATCAGTCACGTGACCAGTGCATGGTAGTTACGTGATCATTGCATGATCAGCCACGTGATAGTGCATGATAGCCACGTGATCAGTGCATGATCAGTCACGTGATCAGTGCATGATCAGTCATGTGATCAGTGCATGGTAGCTGCGTGATCATGCATGATCAGCCACGTGATCAGTGCATGATAGCCACGTGATCAGTGCATGATCAGCCACGTGATCAGTGCATGATCAGTCACGTGATCAGTGCATGATCAGCCACGTGATCAGTGCATGATCAGGCACGTGATCAGTGCATGATCAGCCACGTGATCAGTGCATGATAGCCACGTGATCAGTGCATGATCAGTCACGTGATCAGTGCATGATCAGTCACGTGATCAGTGCATGATAGCTGCGTGATCATGCATGATCAGCCACGTGATCAGTGCATGATAGCCACGTGATCAGTGCATGATCAGCCACGTGATCAGTGCATGATCAGTCACGTGATCAGTGCATGATCAGTCACGTGATCAGTGCATGATAGCTGCGTGATCATGCATGATCAGCCACGTGATCAGTGCATGATAGCCACGTGATCAGTGCATGATCAGCCACGTGATCAGTGCATGATCAGTCACGTGATCAGTGCATGATCAGTCACGTGATCAGTGCATGATCAGTCACGTGACCAGTACATGGTAGCTGCGTGATCATGCATGATCAGCCACGTGATCAGTGCATGATAGCCACGTGATCAGTGCATGATCAGTCACGTGATCAGTGCATGATCAGTCACGTGATCAGTGCATGATCAGTCACGTGATCAGTGCATGGTAGCTGCGTGATCATGCATGATCAGCCACGTGATCAGTGCATGATAGCCACGTGATCAGTGCATGATCAGCCACGTGATCAGTGCATGATCAGTCACGTGATCAGTGCATGATCAGCCACGTGATCAGTGCATGATCAGCCACGTGATCAGTGCATGATCAGCCACGTGATCAGTGCATGATAGCCACGTGATCAGTGCATGATCAGTCACGTGATCAGTGCATGATCAGTCACGTGATCAGTGTGTGATCAGCCACGTGAACAGTGCATGCTCAGTCACGTGATCAGGGCCTGCTGAGCTGCGTGATTACTGTCTGCTCATCTGCTTGACAATTGCCAGCTGAGCTGCACGATTCCTGCCTGTCATCTGCTTGACAATTGCCACCTGTGCTGCGTAATTCCTGCCTGCTCATCTACTTGATTATTGCCAGCTGAGCAGCATGATTTCTCAGAGGTGAGTTCCATGATTATAGCCTGCTGACTGATTCCTGCATACTCAGCTCTTTGTTCATTGCCTCCAGAGGCACATGATCAGTGTATGATACCAAACATGATCAGTGCATGATCAGTCACATGATCAGTGCATGATAAGCCACGTGATCAGTGCATGATCAGTCATGTGATCAGTGCATGATCAGTCACGTGACAGTGCATGGTAGCCACGTGATCAGTGCATGATCAGCCACGTGATCAGTGCATGATAGCCACGTGATCAGTGCATGATCAGTCACGTGATCAGTGCATGATCAGTCACGTGATCAGTGCATGATCAGTCACGTGATCAGTGCATGATCAATTACGTGATCAGTGCATGATCAGTCACGTGACCAGTGCATGGCAGCTCCGTGATCATTGCATGATCAGCCACGTGATCAGTGCATGATAGCCACGTGATCAGTGCATGATAGCCACGTGATCAGTGCATGATCAGTCACGTGATCGTGTGTGATCAGCCACGTGATCAGTGCATGATAGCCACGTGATCAGTGCATGATAGCCACGTGATCAGTGCATGATCAGTCACGTGATCAGTGCATGATCAGTCACGTGATCAGTGTGATCAGCCACGTGATCAGTGCATGATCAGCCACGTGATCAGTGCATGATCAGTCACGTGATCAGTGCATGATCAGTCACGTGATCAGTGCATGATAGCTACGTGATCAGTGCATGATCAGCCACGTGATCAGTGCATGATAGCCACGTGATCAGTGCATGATAGCCACGTGATCAGTGCATGATCAGCCACGTGATCAGTGCATGATCAGTCACGTGATCATGTGTGATCAGCCACGTGATCAGTGCATGATCAGCCACGTGATCAGTGCATGATCAGCCACGTGATCAGTGCATGATCAGTCACGTGATCAGTGCATGATCAGTCACGTGATCAGTGCATGGCAGTCCGTGATCAGTGCATGATCAGCCACGTGATCAGTGCATGATAGCCACGTGATCAGTGCATGATCAGTCACGTGATCAGTGCATGATCATTCACGTGATCAGTGCATGATCAGTCACGTGATCAGTGCATGATAGCCACGTGATCAGTGCATGACAGCCACGTGATCAGTGCATGATAGCCACGTGATCAGTGCATGAGTCACGTGATCAGTGCATGATCAGCCACGTGATCAGTGCATGATGCCACGTGATCAGTGCATGATAGTCACGTGATCAGTGCATGATCAGCCACGTGATCAGTGCATGATCAGCCACGTGATCAGTGCATGATCAGTCACGTGATCAGTGCATGATCAGCCACGTGATCAGTGCATGATAGCCACGTGATCAGTGCATGATCAGTCACGTGATCAGTGCATGATCAGCCACGTGATCAGTGCATGATCAATTACGTGATCAGTGCATGATCAGTCACGTGACCAGTGCATGTTGCTACGTGATCATTGCATGATCAGCCACGTGATCAGTGCATGATAGCCACGTGATCAGTGCATGAGTTACGTGAGCAGTGTATGATCAGCCACGTGATCAGTGCATGAGTGCCACGTGATCAGTGCATGATAGTCACGTGACAGTGTGTGATCAGCCACGTGATCAGTGCATGATCAGCCACGTGATCAGTGCATGATAGCCACGTGATCAGTGCATGATCAGTCACGTGATCAGTGCATGATCAGCCACGTGATCAGTGCATGATCAGTCACGTGATCAGTGTATGATCAGCCACGTGATCAGTGCATGCTCAGTCACGTGATCTGGGCCTGCTGAGCTGCGTGATTACTGTCTGCTCATCTGCTTGACAATTGCCAGCTGAGCTGCACGATTCCTGCCTGTCATCTGCTTGACAATTGCCAGCTGTGCTGCGTAATTCCTGCCTGCTCAGCTGCTTGATTATTGCCAGCTGAGCAGCATGATTCCTCACACCTGAGTTCCATGATTATTGCCTGCTGACTGTTTGATTCGTGCCTACTCAGCTCTTTGTTTATTGCCTCCAGAGGCACATGATCAGTGTATGATAGCAAACATGATCAGTGCATGATCAGTCACATGATCAGCGCCATTAAGTCACGTGATCACTACATGATAGTCATGTGATCAGTCCATGCTCAGTCACGGTATCAGTGCATGATCAGCCACGTGATCAGTGCATGATCTGTCACATGATTAGTGTATGATCATCCACGTGATCAGTGCATGGGCAGTCATGTGATCAGTGCATGATATAGACGTGATCAGTGCATGATCAGTCACGTGATCAGTGCATGATAGCCACGTGATCAGTGCATGATCAGCCACGTGATCAGTGCATGATAGCCACGTGATCAGTGCATGATCAGTCACGTGATCAGTGCATGATCAGTCATGTGACCAGTACATGGTAGCTGCGTGATCATGCATGATCAGCCACGTGATCAGTGCATGATAGCCACGTGATCAGTGCATGATCAGTCACGTGATCAGTGCATGATCAGTCACGTGATCAGTGCATGATCAGTCACGTGATCAGTACATGGTAGCTGCGTGATCATGCATGATCAGCCACGTGATCAGTGCATGATAGCCACGTGATCAGTGCATGATCAGTCACGTGATCAGTGCATGATCAGTCACGTGATCAGTGCATGATCAGCCACGTGATCAGTGCATGATAGCCACGTGATCAGTGCATGATCAGCCACGTGATCAGTGCATGATCAGTCACGTGATCATGTGTGATCAGCCACGTGATCAGTGCATGATCAGCCACGTGATCAGTGCATGATCAATTACGTGATCAGTGCATGATCAGTCACGTGATCAGTGCATGGATGCCACGTGATCAGTGCATGATCAGCCACGTGATCAGTGCATGATAGCCACGTGATCAGTGCATGATCAGTTACGTGAGCAGTGTATGATCAGCCACGTGATCAGTGCATGGTCAGACACGTGAACAGTGTATGATCAGCCACGTGATCAGTGCATGATATCCAAGTGATCAGTGCATGATCATCACGTGATCAGTGTATGATCAGCCACGTGAACAGTGCATGCTCAGTCACGTGATCTGGGCCTGCTGAGCTGCGTGATTACTGTCTGCTCATCTGCTTGACAATTGCCAGCTGAGCTGCACGATTCCTGCCTGTCATCTGCTTGACAATTGCCAGCTGTGCTGCGTAATTCCTGCCTGCTCAGCTGCTTGATTATTGCCAGCTGAGCAGCATGATTCCTCACACCTGAGTTCCATGATTATTGCCTGCTGACTGTTTGATTCGTGCCTACTCAGCTCTTTGTTTATTGCCTCCAGAGGCACATGATCAGTGTATGATAGCAAACATGATCAGCGCATGATCAGTCACATGATCAGCGCCATTAAGTCACGTGATCACTACATGATAGTCATGTGATCAGTCCATGCTCAGTCACGGTATCAGTGCATGATCAGCCACGTGATCAGTGCATGATCTGTCACATGATTAGTGTATGATCATCCACGTGATCAGTGCATGGGCAGTCATGTGATCAGTGCATGATATAGACGTGATCAGTGCATGATCAGTCTCGTGATCAGTGCATGATAGCCACGTGATCAGTGCATGATCAGTCACCTGATGGGTGTATGATCATTCACGTGACCTGTACATGGTAGCTACGTGATCATTGCATGATCAGCCACGTGAGTAGTGCATGATAGCCACGTGATCACTGCATGATCAGTCACGTGATCAGTGCATGATCAGTCATGTGACCAGTACATGGTAGCTGCGTGATCATGGCATGATCAGCCACGTGAGCAGTGCATGATAGCCACGTGATCAGTGCATGATCAGACACGTGATCAGTGCATGATCAGTCACGTGATCAGTGCATGATCAGCCACGTGATCAGTGCATGATCAGGCACGTGATCAGTGCATGTCAGCCACGTGATCAGTGCATGATAGCCACGTGATCAGTGCATGATCAGTCACGTGATCAGTGCATGATCAGTCACGTGATCAGTGCATGATCAGCCACGTGATCAGTGCATGATCAGCCACGTGATCAGTGCATGATCAATTACGTGATCAGTGCATGATCAGTCACGTGATCAGTGCATGATAGCTACGTGATCAGTGCATGATCAGCCACGTGATCAGTGCATGATAGCCACGTGATCAGTGCATGATAGCCACGTGATCAGTGCATGATCAGTCACGTGATACGTGTGTGATCAGCCACGTGATCAGTGCATGATAGCCACGTGATCAGTGCATGATCAGCCACGTGATCAGTGCATGATCAGCCACGTGATCAGTGCATGATCAGTCACGTGATCATGTGTGATCAGCCACGTGATCAGTGCATGATCAGCCACGTGATCAGTGCATGATCAGTCACGTGATCAGTGCATGATCATCCACGTGATCAGTGCATGATCAGTCACGTGATCAGTGCATGATATAGACGTGATCAGTGCATGATCAGTCACGTGATCAGTGCATGATAGCCACGTGATCAGTGCATGATCAGTCACGTGATCAGTGCATGATCAGTCACGTGATCAGTGCATGTAGTCACGTGATCAGTGCATGATCAGCCACGTGATAGTGCATGATAGCCACGTGATCAGTGCATGATCAGTCACGTGATCAGTGCATGATCAGTCACGTGATCAGTGCATGGTAGCTGCGTGATCATGCATGATCAGCCACGTGATCAGTGCATGATAGCCACGTGATCAGTGCATGATCAGCCACGTGATCAGTGCATGATCAGTCACGTGATCAGTGCATGATCAGCCACGTGATCAGTGCATGATCAGTCACGTGATCAGTGCATGATCAGCCACGTGATCAGTGCATGATAGCCACGTGATCAGTGCATGATCAGTCACGTGATCAGTGCATGATCAGTCACGTGATCAGTGCATGATAGCTGCGTGATCAGTGCATGATCAGCCACGTGATCAGTGCATGATAGCCACGTGATCAGTGCATGATCAGCCACGTGATCAGTGCATGATCAGTCACGTGATCAGTGCATGATCAGTCACGTGATCAGTGCATGATAGCTGCGTGATCAGTGCATGATCAGCCACGTGATCAGTGCATGATAGCCACGTGATCAGTGCATGATCAGTCACGTGATCAGTGCATGATCAGTCACGTGATCAGTGCATGATCAGTCACGTGATCAGTGCATGATCAGTCACGTGACCAGTGCATGGTAGCTGCGTGATCATGCATGATCAGCCACGTGATCAGTGCATGATAGCCACGTGATCAGTGCATGATCAGCCACGTGATCAGTGCATGATCAGTCACGTGATCAGTGCATGATCAGTCACGTGATCAGTGCATGGTAGCTGCGTGATCATGCATGATCAGCCACGTGATCAGTGCATGATAGCCACGTGATCAGTGCATGATCAGCCACGTGATCAGTGCATGATCAGTCACGTGATCAGTGCATGATCAGCCACGTGATCAGTGCATGATCAGCCACGTGATCAGTGCATGATCAGCCACGTGATCAGTGCATGATAGCCACGTGATCAGTGCATGATCAGTCACGTGATCAGTGCATGATCAGTCACGTGATCAGTGTGTGATCAGCCACGTGAACAGTGCATGCTCAGTCACGTGATCAGGGCCTGCTGAGCTGCGTGATTACTGTCTGCTCATCTGCTTGACAATTGCCAGCTGAGCTGCACGATTCCTGCCTGTCATCTGCTTGACAATTGCCACCTGTGCTGCGTAATTCCTGCCTGCTCATCTACTTGATTATTGCCAGCTGAGCAGCATGATTTCTCAGAGCTGAGTTCCATGATTATAGCCTGCTGACTGATTCCTGCCTACTCAGCTCTTTGTTCATTGCCTCCAGAGGCACATGATCAGTGTATGACACCAAACATGATCAGCACATGATCAGTCACATGATCAGTGCATGATAAGCCACGTGATCAGTGCATGATCAGTTATGTGATCAGTGCATGATCAGTCACGTGACAGTGCATGGTAGCTGCGTGATCAGTGCATGATCAGCCACGTGATCAGTGCATGATAGCCACGTGATCAGTGCATGATCAGTCACGTGATCAGTGCATGATCAGTCACGTGATCAGTGCATGATCAGTCACGTGATCAGTGCATGATCAATCACGTGATCAGTGCATGATCAGTCACGTGACCAGTGCATGGCAGTCCGTGATCATTGCATGATCAGCCACGTGATCAGTGCATGATAGCCACGTGATCAGTGCATGATAGCCACGTGATCAGTGCATGATCAGTCACGTGATAGTGTGTGATCAGCCACGTGATCAGTGCATGATATCCACGTGATCAGTGCATGATAGCCACGTGATCAGTGCATGATCAGTCACGTGATCAGTGCATGATCAGTCACGTGATCAGTGTGATCAGCCACGTGATCAGTGCATGATCAGCCACGTGATCAGTGCATGATCAATCACGTGATCAGTGCATGATCAGTCACGTGATCAGTGCATGATAGCTACGTGATCAGTGCATGATCAGCCACGTGATCAGTGCATGATAGCCACGTGATCAGTGCATGATCAGCCACGTGATCAGTGCATGATCAGCCACGTGATCAGTGCATGATCAGTCACGTGATCAGTGTGATCAGCCACGTGATCAGTGCATGATCAGCCACGTGATCAGTGCATGATCAATTACGTGATCAGTGCATGATCAGTCACGTGACAGTACATGGTAGCTACGTGATCATTGCATGATCAGCCACGTGATCAGTGCATGATAGCCACGTGATCAGTGCATGATCAGTCACGTGATCAGTGCATGATCAGTCACGTGATCAGTGCATGATCATTCACGTGATCAGTGCATGATCAGTCACGTGATCAGTGCATGATAGCCACGTGATCAGTGCATGATCAGCCACGTGATCAGTGCATGATAGCCACGTGATCAGTGCATGATCAGTGTATGATCAGCCACGTGATCAGTGCATGAGTGCCACGTGATCAGTGCATGATAGTCACGTGATCAGTGTGTGATCAGCCACGTGATCAGTGCATGATCAGCCACGTGATCAGTGCATGATAGCCACGTGATCAGTGCATGATCAGTCACGTGATCAGTGCATGATCAGCCACGTGATCAGTGCATGATAGCCACGTGATCAGTGCATGATCAGTCACGTGATCAGTGCATGATCAGCCACGTGATCAGTGCATGATCAATTACGTGATCAGTGCATGATCAGTCACGTGACCAGTACATGGTTGCTACGTGATCATTGCATGATCAGCCACGTGAGCAGAGTATGATAGCCACGTGATGTGTGCATGAGTTACGTGAGCAGAGTATGATCAGCCACGTGATCAGTGCATGAGTGCCACGTGATCAGTGCATGATATGTCACGTGACAGGTGTGTGATCAGCCACGTGAACAGTGCATGTTCAGCCACGTGATCAGTGCATGATAGCCACGTGATCAGTGCATGATCAGTTACGTGAGCAGTGTATGATCAGCCACGTGATCAGTGCATGGTCAGACACGTGAACAGTGTATGATCAGCCACGTGATCAGTGCATGATATCCAAGTGATCAGTGCATGATCATCACGTGATCAGTGTATGATCAGCCACGTGAACAGTGCATGCTCAGTCACGTGATCTGGGCCTGCTGAGCTGCGTGATTACTGTCTGCTCATCTGCTTGACAATTGCCAGCTGAGCTGCACGATTCCTGCCTGTCATCTGCTTGACAATTGCCAGCTGTGCTGCGTAATTCCTGCCTGCTCAGCTGCTTGATTATTGCCAGCTGAGCAGCATGATTCCTCACACCTGAGTTCCATGATTATTGCCTGCTGACTGTTTGATTCGTGCCTACTCAGCTCTTTGTTTATTGCCTCCAGAGGCACATGATCAGTGTATGATAGCAAACATGATCAGCGCATGATCAGTCACATGATCAGCGCCATTAAGTCACGTGATCACTACATGATAGTCATGTGATCAGTCCATGCTCAGTCACGGTATCAGTGCATGATCAGCCACGTGATCAGTGCATGATCTGTCACATGATTAGTGTATGATCATCCACGTGATCAGTGCATGGGCAGTCATGTGATCAGTGCATGATATAGACGTGATCAGTGCATGATCAGTCACGTGATCAGTGCATGATAGCCACGTGATCAGTGCATGATCAGCCACGTGATCAGTGCATGATAGCCACGTGATCAGTGCATGATCAGTCACGTGATCAGTGCATGATCAGTCATGTGACCAGTACATGGTAGCTGCGTGATCATGCATGATCAGCCACGTGATCAGTGCATGATAGCCACGTGATCAGTGCATGATCAGTCACGTGATCAGTGCATGATCAGTCACGTGATCAGTGCATGATCAGTCACGTGATCAGTGCATGATAGCTGCGTGATCATGCATGATCAGCCACGTGATCAGTGCATGATAGCCACGTGATCAGTGCATGATCAGTCACGTGATCAGTGCATGATCAGTCACGTGATCAGTGCATGATCAGCCACGTGATCAGTGCATGATCAGCCACGTGATCAGTGCATGATCAGCCACGTGATCAGTGCATGATCAGTCACGTGATCATGTGTGATCAGCCACGTGATCAGTGCATGATCAGCCACGTGATCAGTGCATGATCAGCCACGTGATCAGTGCATGATCAGTCACGTGATCAGTGCATGATGCCACGTGATCAGTGCATGATCAGCCACGTGATCAGTGCATGATAGCCACGTGATCAGTGCATGATCAGTTACGTGATCAGTGTATGATCAGCCACGTGATCAGTGCATGATCAGACACGTGATCAGTGTATGATCAGCCACGTGATCAGTGCATGATATCCACGTGATCAGTGCATGATCATCACGTGATCAGTGTATGATCAGCCACGTGAACAGTGCATGCTCAGTCACGTGATCTGGGCCTGCTGAGCTGCGTGTTTATTGTCTGCTCATCTGCTTGACAATTGCCAGCTGAGCTGCACGATTCCTGCCTGTCATCTGCTTGACAATTGCCAGCTGTGCTGCGTGATTCCTGCCTGCTCAGCTGCTTGATTATTGCCTCCAGAGGCACATGATCAGTGTATGATAGCAAACATGATCAGTGCATGATCAGTCACATGATCAGCGCCATTAAGTCACGTGATCACTACATGATAGTCATGTGATCAGTCCATGCTCAGTCACGGTATCAGTGCATGATCAGCCACGTGATCAGTGCATGATCTGTCACATGATTAGTGTATGATCATCCACGTGATCAGTGCATGGGCAGTCATGTGATCAGTGCATGATATAGACGTGATCAGTGCATGATCAGTCACGTGATCAGTGCATGATAGCCACGTGATCAGTGCATGATCAGTCACCTGATGGGTGTATGATCATTCACGTGACCTGTACATGGTAGCTACATGATCATTGCATGATCAGCCACGTGAGTAGTGCATGATAGCCACGTGATCAGTGCATGATCAGTCACGTGATCAGTGCATGATCAGTCATGTGACCAGTACATGGTAGCTGCGTGATCATGCATGATCAGCCACGTGATCAGTGCATGATAGCCACGTGATCAGTGCATGATCAGTCACGTGATCAGTGCATGATCAGTCACGTGATCAGTGCATGATCAGCCACGTGATCAGTGCATGATCAGTCACGTGATCAGTGCATGATCAGCCACGTGATCAGTGCATGATCAGTCACGTGATCAGTGCATGATCAGCCACGTGATCAGTGCATGATAGCCACGTGATCAGTGCATGATCAGTCACGTGATCAGTGCATGATCAGTCACGTGATCAGTGCATGATCAGCCACGTGATCAGTGCATGATCAGCCACGTGATCAGTGCATGATCAGTCACGTGATCAGTGCATGATCAGTCACGTGATCAGTGCATGATAGCTACGTGATCAGTGCATGATCAGCCACGTGATCAGTGCATGATAGCCACGTGATCAGTGCATGATCAGCCACGTGATCAGTGCATGATCAGCCACGTGATCAGTGCATGATCAGTCACGTGATAGTGTGTGATCAGCCACGTGATCAGTGCATGATAGCCACGTGATCAGTGCATGATCAGTTACGTGATCAGTGCATGATCAGTCACGTGATCAGTGCATGGTAGCTACGTGATCAGTGCATGATCAGCCACGTGATCAGTGCATGATAGCCACGTGATCAGTGCATGATCAGTCACGTGATCAGTGCATGATCAGTCACGTGATCAGTGCATGATCAGTACGTGATCAGTGCATGATCAGTCACGTGATCAGTATATGGTAGCTACGTGATCAGTGCATGACAGCCACGTGATCAGTGCATGATAGCCACGTGATCAGTGCATGAGTTACGTGATCAGTGCATGATCAGCCACGTGATCAGTGCATGAGTGCCACGTGATCAGTGCATGATAGTCACGTGATCAGTGTGATCAGCCACGTGATCAGTGCATGATCAGCCACGTGATCAGTGCATGATAGCCACGTGATCAGTGCATGATCAGTCACGTGATCAGTGCATGATCAGCCACGTGATCAGTGCATGATATCCACGTGATCAGTGCATGACAGCCACGTGATCAGTGCATGAGAGCCACGTGATCAGTGCATGATCAGTCACGTGATACATGTGTGATCAGCCACGTGATCAGTGCATGATGAGCCACGTGATCAGTGCATGATCAATTACGTGATCAGTGCATGATCAGTCACGTGACCAGTACATGGTTGCTACGTGATCGTTGCATGATCAGCCACGTGAGCAGTGCATGATAGCCACGTGATCAGTGCATGATCAGTCACGTGATCAGTGCATGATCAGTCACGTGAACAGTGCATGATCATTTACGTGATCAGTGCATGATCAGTCACGTGACCAGTATATGGTAGCTACGTGATCATTCCATGACAGCCACGTGAGCAGTGCATGATAGCCACGTGATGTGTGCATGAGTTACGTGAGCAGAGTATGATCAGCCACGTGATCAGTGCATGAGTGCCACGTGATCAGTGCATGATATGTCACGTGACAGGTGTGTGATCAGCCACGTGAACAGTGCATGTTCAGCCACGTGATCAGTGCATGATAGCCACGTGATCAGTGCATGATCAGTTACGTGAGCAGTGTATGATCAGCCACGTGATCAGTGCATGGTCAGACACGTGAACAGTGTATGATCAGCCACGTGATCAGTGCATGATCATCACGTGATCAGTGTATGATCAGCCACGTGAACAGTGCATGCTCAGTCACGTGATCTGGGCCTGCTGAGCTGCGTGATTACTGTCTGCTCATCTGCTTGACAATTGCCAGCTGAGCTGCACGATTCCTGCCTGTCATCTGCTTGACAATTGCCAGCTGTGCTGCGTAATTCCTGCCTGCTCAGCTGCTTGATTATTGCCAGCTGAGCAGCATGATTCCTCACACCTGAGTTCCATGATTATTGCCTGCTGACTGTTTGATTCGTGCCTACTCAGCTCTTTGTTTATTGCCTCCAGAGGCACATGATCAGTGTATGATAGCAAACATGATCAGCGCATGATCAGTCACATGATCAGCGCCATTAAGTCACGTGATCACTACATGATAGTCATGTGATCAGTCCATGCTCAGTCACGGTATCAGTGCATGATCAGCCACGTGATCAGTGCATGATCTGTCACAAGATTAGTGTATGATCATCCACGTGATCAGTGCATGGGCAGTCATGTGATCAGTGCATGATATAGACGTGATCAGTGCATGATCAGTCTCGTGATCAGTGCATGATAGCCACGTGATCAGTGCATGATCAGTCACCTGATGGGTGTATGATCATTCACGTGACCTGTACATGGTAGCTACATGATCATTGCATGATCAGCCACGTGAGTAGTGCATGATAGCCACGTGATCACTGCATGATCAGTCACGTGATCAGTGCATGATCAGTCATGTGACCAGTACATGGTAGCTGCGTGATCATGGCATGATCAGCCACGTGAGCAGTGCATGATAGCCACGTGATCAGTGCATGATCAGACACGTGATCAGTGCATGATCAGTCACGTGATCAGTGCATGATCAGCCACGTGATCAGTGCATGATCAGCACGTGATCAGTGCATGATCAGTCACGTGATCAGTGCATGATCAGTCACGTGATCAGTGCATGATCAGCCACGTGATCAGTGCATGATCAGCCACGTGATCAGTGCATGATCAATTACGTGATCAGTGCATGATCAGTCACGTGACCAGTACATGGTAGCTACGTGATCATTGCATGATCAGCCACGTGATCAGTGCATGATAGCCACGTGATCAGTGCATGATAGCCACGTGATCAGTGCATGATCAGTCATGTGATACGTGTGTGATCAGCCACGTGATCAGTGCATGATATCCACGTGATCAGTGCATGACAGCCACGTGATCAGTGCATGATAGCCACGTGATCAGTGCATGATCAGTCACGTGATACATGTGTGATCAGCCACGTGATCAGTGCATGATGAGCCACGTGATCAGTGCAGGATCAATTACGTGATCAGTGCATGATCAGTCACGTGACCAGTACATGGTTGCTACGTGATCGTTGCATGATCAGCCACGTGAGCAGAGCATGATAGCCACGTGATCAGTGCATGATCAGTCACGTGATCAGTACATGATCAGTCACGTGAACAGTGCATGATCATTTACGTGATCTTTGCATGATCAGTCACGTGACCAGTATATGGTTGCTACGTGATCATTCCATGACGAGCCACGTGAGCAGTGCATGATAGCCACGTGATGTGTGCATGAGTTACGTGAGCAGAGTATGATCAGCCACGTGATCAGTGCATGAGTGCCACGTGATCAGTGCATGATATGTCACGTGACAGGTGTGTGATCAGCCACGTGAACAGTGCATGTTCAGCCACGTGATCAGTGCATGATAGCCACGTGATCAGTGCATGATCAGTTACGTGAGCAGTGTATGATCAGCCACGTGATCAGTGCATGGTCAGACACGTGAACAGTGTATGATCAGCCACGTGATCAGTGCATGATATCCAAGTGATCAGTGCATGATCATCACGTGATCAGTGTATGATCAGCCACGTGAACAGTGCATGCTCAGTCACGTGATCTGGGCCTGCTGAGCTGCGTGATTACTGTCTGCTCATCTGCTTGACAATTGCCAGCTGAGCTGCACGATTCCTGCCTGTCATCTGCTTGACAATTGCCAGCTGTGCTGCGTAATTCCTGCCTGCTCAGCTGCTTGATTATTGCCAGCTGAGCAGCATGATTCCTCACACCTGAGTTCCATGATTATTGCCTGCTGACTGTTTGATTCGTGCCTACTCAGCTCTTTGTTTATTGCCTCCAGAGGCACATGATCAGTGTATGATAGCAAACATGATCAGCGCATGATCAGTCACATGATCAGCGCCATTAAGTCACGTGATCACTACATGATAGTCATGTGATCAGTCCATGCTCAGTCACGGTATCAGTGCATGATCAGCCACGTGATCAGTGCATGATCTGTCACAAGATTAGTGTATGATCATCCACGTGATCAGTGCATGGGCAGTCATGTGATCAGTGCATGATATAGACGTGATCAGTGCATGATCAGTCTCGTGATCAGTGCATGATAGCCACGTGATCAGTGCATGATCAGTCACCTGATGGGTGTATGATCATTCACGTGACCTGTACATGGTAGCTACATGATCATTGCATGATCAGCCACGTGAGTAGTGCATGATAGCCACGTGATCACTGCATGATCAGTCACGTGATCAGTGCATGATCAGTCATGTGACCAGTACATGGTAGCTGCGTGATCATGGCATGATCAGCCACGTGAGCAGTGCATGATAGCCACGTGATCAGTGCATGATCAGACACGTGATCAGTGCATGATCAGTCACGTGATCAGTGCATGATCAGCCACGTGATCAGTGCATGACCAGGCACGTGATCAGTGTATGTCAGCCAAGTGATCAGTGCATGATAGCCACGTGATCAGTGCATGATCAGTCACGTGATCAGTGCATGATCAGTTACGTGATCAGTGTATGATCAGCCACGTGATCAGTGCATGATCAGCCACATGATCAGTGCATGATCAATTACGTGATCAGTGCATGATCAGTCACGTGACCAGTACATGGTAGCTACGTGATCATTGCATGATCAGCCACGTGATCAGTGCATGATAGCCACGTGATCAGTGCATGATAGCCACGTGATCAGTGCATGATCAGTCATGTGATACGTGTGTGATCAGCCACGTGATCAGTGCATGATATCCACGTGATCAGTGCATGACAGCCACGTGATCAGTGCATGAGAGCCACGTGATCAGTGCATGATCAGTCACGTGATACATGTGTGATCAGCCACGTGATCAGTGCATGATGAGCCACGTGATCAGTGCAGGATCAATTACGTGATCAGTGCATGATCAGTCACGTGACCAGTACATGGTTGCTACGTGATCGTTGCATGATCAGCCACGTGAGCAGTGCATGATAGCCACGTGATCAGTGCATGATCAGTCACGTGATCAGTACATGATCAGTCACGTGAACAGTGCATGATCATTTACGTGATCTTTGCATGATCAGTCACGTGACCAGTATATGGTTGCTACGTGATCATTCCATGACGAGCCACGTGAGCAGTGCATGATAGCCACGTGATGTGTGCATGAGTTACGTGAGCAGAGTATGATCAGCCACGTGATCAGTGCATGAGTGCCACGTGATCAGTGCATGATATGTCACGTGACAGGTGTGTGATCAGCCACGTGAACAGTGCATGTTCAGCCACGTGATCAGTGCATGATAGCCACGTGATCAGTGCATGATCAGTTACGTGAGCAGTGTATGATCAGCCACGTGATCAGTGCATGGTCAGACACGTGAACAGTGTATGATCAGCCACGTGATCAGTGCATGATATCCAAGTGATCAGTGCATGATCATCACGTGATCAGTGTATGATCAGCCACGTGAACAGTGCATGCTCAGTCACGTGATCTGGGCCTGCTGAGCTGCGTGATTACTGTCTGCTCATCTGCTTGACAATTGCCAGCTGAGCTGCACGATTCCTGCCTGTCATCTGCTTGACAATTGCCAGCTGTGCTGCGTAATTCCTGCCTGCTCAGCTGCTTGATTATTGCCAGCTGAGCAGCATGATTCCTCACACCTGAGTTCCATGATTATTGCCTGCTGACTGTTTGATTCGTGCCTACTCAGCTCTTTGTTTATTGCCTCCAGAGGCACATGATCAGTGTATGATAGCAAACATGATCAGCGCATGATCAGTCACATGATCAGCGCCATTAAGTCACGTGATCACTACATGATAGTCATGTGATCAGTCCATGCTCAGTCACGGTATCAGTGCATGATCAGCCACGTGATCAGTGCATGATCTGTCACAAGATTAGTGTATGATCATCCACGTGATCAGTGCATGGGCAGTCATGTGATCAGTGCATGATATAGACGTGATCAGTGCATGATCAGTCTCGTGATCAGTGCATGATAGCCACGTGATCAGTGCATGATCAGTCACCTGATGGGTGTATGATCATTCACGTGACCTGTACATGGTAGCTACATGATCATTGCATGATCAGCCACGTGAGTAGTGCATGATAGCCACGTGATCAGTGCATGATCAGTCACGTGATCAGTGCATGATCAGTCATGTGACCAGTACATGGTAGCTGCGTGATCATGGCATGATCAGCCACGTGAGCAGTGCATGATAGCCACGTGATCAGTGCATGATCAGACACGTGATCAGTGCATGATCAGTCACGTGATCAGTGCATGATCAGCCACGTGATCAGTGCATGATCAGCACGTGATCAGTGCATGATCAGTCACGTGATCAGTGCATGATCAGTCACGTGATCAGTGCATGATCAGCCACGTGATCAGTGCATGATCAGCCACGTGATCAGTGCATGATCAATTACGTGATCAGTGCATGATCAGTCACGTGACCAGTACATGGTAGCTACGTGATCATTGCATGATCAGCCACGTGATCAGTGCATGATAGCCACGTGATCAGTGCATGATAGCCACGTGATCAGTGCATGATCAGTCATGTGATACGTGTGTGATCAGCCACGTGATCAGTGCATGATATCCACGTGATCAGTGCATGACAGCCACGTGATCAGTGCATGAGAGCCACGTGATCAGTGCATGATCAGTCACGTGATACATGTGTGATCAGCCACGTGATCAGTGCATGATGAGCCACGTGATCAGTGCATGATCAATTACGTGATCAGTGCATGATCAGTCACGTGACCAGTACATGGTTGCTACGTGATCGTTGCATGATCAGCCACGTGAGCAGAGCATGATAGCCACGTGATCAGTGCATGATCAGTCACGTGATCAGTACATGATCAGTCACGTGAACAGTGCATGATCATTTACGTGATCTTTGCATGATCAGTCACGTGACCAGTATATGGTTGCTACGTGATCATTCCATGACGAGCCACGTGAGCAGTGCATGATAGCCACGTGATGTGTGCATGAGTTACGTGAGCAGAGTATGATCAGCCACGTGATCAGTGCATGAGTGCCACGTGATCAGTGCATGATATGTCACGTGACAGGTGTGTGATCAGCCACGTGAACAGTGCATGTTCAGCCACGTGATCAGTGCATGATAGCCACGTGATCAGTGCATGATCAGTTACGTGAGCAGTGTATGATCAGCCACGTGATCAGTGCATGGTCAGACACGTGAACAGTGTATGATCAGCCACGTGATCAGTGCATGATATCCAAGTGATCAGTGCATGATCATCACGTGATCAGTGTATGATCAGCCACGTGAACAGTGCATGCTCAGTCACGTGATCTGGGCCTGCTGAGCTGCGTGATTACTGTCTGCTCATCTGCTTGACAATTGCCAGCTGAGCTGCACGATTCCTGCCTGTCATCTGCTTGACAATTGCCAGCTGTGCTGCGTAATTCCTGCCTGCTCAGCTGCTTGATTATTGCCAGCTGAGCAGCATGATTCCTCACACCTGAGTTCCATGATTATTGCCTGCTGACTGTTTGATTCGTGCCTACTCAGCTCTTTGTTTATTGCCTCCAGAGGCACATGATCAGTGTATGATAGCAAACATGATCAGCGCATGATCAGTCACATGATCAGCGCCATTAAGTCACGTGATCACTACATGATAGTCATGTGATCAGTCCATGCTCAGTCACGGTATCAGTGCATGATCAGCCACGTGATCAGTGCATGATCTGTCACAAGATTAGTGTATGATCATCCACGTGATCAGTGCATGGGCAGTCATGTGATCAGTGCATGATATAGACGTGATCAGTGCATGATCAGTCTCGTGATCAGTGCATGATAGCCACGTGATCAGTGCATGATCAGTCACCTGATGGGTGTATGATCATTCACGTGACCTGTACATGGTAGCTACATGATCATTGCATGATCAGCCACGTGAGTAGTTCATGATAGCCACGTGATCACTGCATGATCAGTCACGTGATCAGTGCATGATCAGTCATGTGACCAGTACATGGTAGCTGCGTGATCATGGCATGATCAGCCACGTGAGCAGTGCATGATAGCCACGTGATCAGTGCATGATCAGACACGTGATCAGTGCATGATCAGTCACGTGATCAGTGCATGATCAGCCACGTGATCAGTGCATGACCAGGCACGTGATCAGTGCATGTCAGCCAAGTGATCAGTGCATGATAGCCACGTGATCAGTGCATGATCAGTCACGTGATCAGTGCATGATCAGTTACGTGATCAGTGCATGATCAGCCACGTGATCAGTGCATGATCAGCCACATGATCAGTGCATGATCAATTACGTGATCAGTGCATGATCAGTCACGTGACCAGTACATGGTAGCTACGTGATCATTGCATGATCAGCCACGTGATCAGTGCATGATAGCCACGTGATCAGTGCATGATAGCCACGTGATCAGTGCATGATCAGTCATGTGATACGTGTGTGATCAGCCACGTGATCAGTGCATGATATCCACGTGATCAGTGCATGACAGCCACGTGATCAGTGCATGAGAGCCACGTGATCAGTGCATGATCAGTCACGTGATACATGTGTGATCAGCCACGTGATCAGTGCATGATGAGCCACGTGATCAGTGCAGGATCAATTACGTGATCAGTGCATGATCAGTCACGTGACCAGTACATGGTTGCTACGTGATCGTTGCATGATCAGCCACGTGAGCAGAGCATGATAGCCACGTGATCAGTGCATGATCAGTCACGTGATCAGTACATGATCAGTCACGTGAACAGTGCATGATCATTTACGTGATCTGTGCATGATCAGTCACGTGACCAGTATATGGTTGCTACGTGATCATTCCATGACGAGCCACGTGAGCAGTGCATGATAGCCACGTGATGTGTGCATGAGTTACGTGAGCAGAGTATGATCAGCCACGTGATCAGTGCATGAGTGCCACGTGATCAGTGCATGATATGTCACGTGACAGGTGTGTGATCAGCCACGTGAACAGTGCATGTTCAGCCACGTGATCAGTGCATGATAGCCACGTGATCAGTGCATGATCAGTTACGTGAGCAGTGTATGATCAGCCACGTGATCAGTGCATGGTCAGACACGTGAACAGTGTATGATCAGCCACGTGATCAGTGCATGATATCCAAGTGATCAGTGCATGATCATCACGTGATCAGTGTATGATCAGCCACGTGAACAGTGCATGCTCAGTCACGTGATCTGGGCCTGCTGAGCTGCGTGATTACTGTCTGCTCATCTGCTTGACAATTGCCAGCTGAGCTGCACGATTCCTGCCTGTCATCTGCTTGACAATTGCCAGCTGTGCTGCGTAATTCCTGCCTGCTCAGCTGCTTGATTATTGCCAGCTGAGCAGCATGATTCCTCACACCTGAGTTCCATGATTATTGCCTGCTGACTGTTTGATTCGTGCCTACTCAGCTCTTTGTTTATTGCCTCCAGAGGCACATGATCAGTGTATGATAGCAAACATGATCAGCGCATGATCAGTCACATGATCAGCGCCATTAAGTCACGTGATCACTACATGATAGTCATGTGATCAGTCCATGCTCAGTCACGGTATCAGTGCATGATCAGCCACGTGATCAGTGCATGATCTGTCACATGATTAGTGTATGATCATCCACGTGATCAGTGCATGGGCAGTCATGTGATCAGTGCATGATATAGACGTGATCAGTGCATGATCAGTCTCGTGATCAGTGCATGATAGCCACGTGATCAGTGCATGATCAGTCACCTGATGGGTGTATGATCATTCACGTGACCTGTACATGGTAGCTACATGATCATTGCATGATCAGCCACGTGAGTAGTGCATGATAGCCACGTGATCACTGCATGATCAGTCACGTGATCAGTGCATGATCAGTCATGTGACCAGTACATGGTAGCTGCGTGATCATGCATGATCAGCCACGTGAGCAGTGCATGATAGCCACGTGATCAGTGCATGATCAGCCACGTGATCAGTGCATGATCAGTCACGTGATCAGTGCATGATCAGCCACGTGATCAGTGCATGATCAGGCACGTGATCAGTGTATGATCAGCCACGTGATCAGTGCATGATAGCCACGTGATCAGTGCATGATCATCACGTGATCAGTGCATGATCAGCCACGTGATCAGTGCATGATCAGTCACGTGATCAGGGCCTGCTGAGCTGCGTGATTACTGTCTGCTCATCTGCTTGACAATTGCCAGCTGAGCTGCACGATTCCTGCCTGTCATCTGCTTGACAATTGCCAGCTGTGCTGCATAATTCCTGCCTGCTCAGCTGCTTGATTATTGCCAGCTGAGCAGCATGATTCCTCACACCTGAGTTCCATGATTATTGCCTGCTGACTGTTTGATTCGTGCCTACTCAGCTCTTTGTTTATTGCCTCCAGAGGCACATGATCAGTGTATGATAGCAAACATGATCAGTGCATGATCAGTCACATGATCAGTGCCATTAAGTCACGTGATCAGTACATGATAGTCATGTGATCAGTCCATGCTCAGTCACGGTATCAGTGCATGATCAGCCACGTGATCAGTGCATGATCTGTCACGTGATTAGTGTATGATCATCCACGTGATCAGTGCATGGGCAGTCATGTGATCAGTGCATGATATAGACGTGATCAGTGCATGATCAGTCACGTGATCAGTGCATGATAGCCACGTGATCAGTGCATGATCAGTCACCTGATGGGTGTATGATCATTCACGTGACCTGTACATGGTAGCTACATGATCATTGCATGATCAGCCACGTGAGTAGTGCATGATAGCCACGTGATCAGTGCATGATCAGTCACGTGATCAGTGCATGATCAGTCATGTGACCAGTACATGGTAGCTGCGTGATCATGCATGATCAGCCACGTGATCAGTGCATGATAGCCACGTGATCAGTGCATGATCAGACACGTGATCAGTGCATGATCAGTCACGTGATCAGTGCATGATCAGCCACGTGATCAGTGCATGATCAGCACGTGATCAGTGCATGATCAGTCACGTGATCAGTGCATGATCAGTCACGTGATCAGTGCATGATCAGCCACGTGATCAGTGCATGATCAGCCACGTGATCAGTGCATGATCAATTACGTGATCAGTGCATGATCAGTCACGTGACCAGTACATGGTAGCTACGTGATCATTGCATGATCAGCCACGTGATCAGTGCATGATAGCCACGTGATCAGTGCATGATAGCCACGTGATCAGTGCATGATCAGTCATGTGATACGTGTGTGATCAGCCACGTGATCAGTGCATGATATCCACGTGATCAGTGCATGACAGCCACGTGATCAGTGCATGAGAGCCACGTGATCAGTGCATGATCAGTCACGTGATACATGTGTGATCAGCCACGTGATCAGTGCATGATGAGCCACGTGATCAGTGCAGGATCAATTACGTGATCAGTGCATGATCAGTCACGTGACCAGTACATGGTTGCTACGTGATCGTTGCATGATCAGCCACGTGAGCAGAGCATGATAGCCACGTGATCAGTGCATGATCAGTCACGTGATCAGTACATGATCAGTCACGTGAACAGTGCATGATCATTTACGTGATCTTTGCATGATCAGTCACGTGACCAGTATATGGTTGCTACGTGATCATTCCATGACGAGCCACGTGAGCAGTGCATGATAGCCACGTGATGTGTGCATGAGTTACGTGAGCAGAGTATGATCAGCCACGTGATCAGTGCATGAGTGCCACGTGATCAGTGCATGATATGTCACGTGACAGGTGTGTGATCAGCCACGTGAACAGTGCATGTTCAGCCACGTGATCAGTGCATGATAGCCACGTGATCAGTGCATGATCAGTTACGTGAGCAGTGTATGATCAGCCACGTGATCAGTGCATGGTCAGACACGTGAACAGTGTATGATCAGCCACGTGATCAGTGCATGATATCCAAGTGATCAGTGCATGATCATCACGTGATCAGTGTATGATCAGCCACGTGAACAGTGCATGCTCAGTCACGTGATCTGGGCCTGCTGAGCTGCGTGATTACTGTCTGCTCATCTGCTTGACAATTGCCAGCTGAGCTGCACGATTCCTGCCTGTCATCTGCTTGACAATTGCCAGCTGTGCTGCGTAATTCCTGCCTGCTCAGCTGCTTGATTATTGCCAGCTGAGCAGCATGATTCCTCACACCTGAGTTCCATGATTATTGCCTGCTGACTGTTTGATTCGTGCCTACTCAGCTCTTTGTTTATTGCCTCCAGAGGCACATGATCAGTGTATGATAGCAAACATGATCAGCGCATGATCAGTCACATGATCAGCGCCATTAAGTCACGTGATCACTACATGATAGTCATGTGATCAGTCCATGCTCAGTCACGGTATCAGTGCATGATCAGCCACGTGATCAGTGCATGATCTGTCACAAGATTAGTGTATGATCATCCACGTGATCAGTGCATGGGCAGTCATGTGATCAGTGCATGATATAGACGTGATCAGTGCATGATCAGTCTCGTGATCAGTGCATGATAGCCACGTGATCAGTGCATGATCAGTCACCTGATGGGTGTATGATCATTCACGTGACCTGTACATGGTAGCTACATGATCATTGCATGATCAGCCACGTGAGTAGTGCATGATAGCCACGTGATCACTGCATGATCAGTCACGTGATCAGTGCATGATCAGTCATGTGACCAGTACATGGTAGCTGCGTGATCATGGCATGATCAGCCACGTGAGCAGTGCATGATAGCCACGTGATCAGTGCATGATCAGACACGTGATCAGTGCATGATCAGTCACGTGATCAGTGCATGATCAGCCACGTGATCAGTGCATGACCAGGCACGTGATCAGTGTATGTCAGCCAAGTGATCAGTGCATGATAGCCACGTGATCAGTGCATGATCAGTCACGTGATCAGTGCATGATCAGTTATGTGATCAGTGCATGATCAGCCACGTGATCAGTGCATGATCAGCCACATGATCAGTGCATGATCAATTACGTGATCAGTGCATGATCAGTCACGTGACCAGTACATGGTAGCTACGTGATCATTGCATGATCAGCCACGTGATCAGTGCATGATAGCCACGTGATCAGTGCATGATAGCCACGTGATCAGTGCATGATCAGTCATGTGATACGTGTGTGATCAGCCACGTGATCAGTGCATGATATCCACGTGATCAGTGCATGACAGCCACGTGATCAGTGCATGAGAGCCACGTGATCAGTGCATGATCAGTCACGTGATACATGTGTGATCAGCCACGTGATCAGTGCATGATGAGCCACGTGATCAGTGCAGGATCAATTACGTGATCAGTGCATGATCAGTCACGTGACCAGTACATGGTTGCTACGTGATCGTTGCATGATCAGCCACGTGAGCAGTGCATGATAGCCACGTGATCAGTGCATGATCAGTCACGTGATCAGTACATGATCAGTCACGTGAACAGTGCATGATCATTTACGTGATCTTTGCATGATCAGTCACGTGACCAGTATATGGTTGCTACGTGATCATTCCATGACGAGCCACGTGAGCAGTGCATGATAGCCACGTGATGTGTGCATGAGTTACGTGAGCAGAGTATGATCAGCCACGTGATCAGTGCATGAGTGCCACGTGATCAGTGCATGATATGTCACGTGACAGGTGTGTGATCAGCCACGTGAACAGTGCATGTTCAGCCACGTGATCAGTGCATGATAGCCACGTGATCAGTGCATGATCAGTTACGTGAGCAGTGTATGATCAGCCACGTGATCAGTGCATGGTCAGACACGTGAACAGTGTATGATCAGCCACGTGATCAGTGCATGATATCCAAGTGATCAGTGCATGATCATCACGTGATCAGTGTATGATCAGCCACGTGAACAGTGCATGCTCAGTCACGTGATCTGGGCCTGCTGAGCTGCGTGATTACTGTCTGCTCATCTGCTTGACAATTGCCAGCTGAGCTGCACGATTCCTGCCTGTCATCTGCTTGACAATTGCCAGCTGTGCTGCGTAATTCCTGCCTGCTCAGCTGCTTGATTATTGCCAGCTGAGCAGCATGATTCCTCACACCTGAGTTCCATGATTATTGCCTGCTGACTGTTTGATTCGTGCCTACTCAGCTCTTTGTTTATTGCCTCCAGAGGCACATGATCAGTGTATGATAGCAAACATGATCAGCGCATGATCAGTCACATGATCAGCGCCATTAAGTCACGTGATCACTACATGATAGTCATGTGATCAGTCCATGCTCAGTCACGGTATCAGTGCATGATCAGCCACGTGATCAGTGCATGATCTGTCACAAGATTAGTGTATGATCATCCACGTGATCAGTGCATGGGCAGTCATGTGATCAGTGCATGATATAGACGTGATCAGTGCATGATCAGTCTCGTGATCAGTGCATGATAGCCACGTGATCAGTGCATGATCAGTCACCTGATGGGTGTATGATCATTCACGTGACCTGTACATGGTAGCTACATGATCATTGCATGATCAGCCACGTGAGTAGTGCATGATAGCCACGTGATCAGTGCATGATCAGTCACGTGATCAGTGCATGATCAGTCATGTGACCAGTACATGGTAGCTGCGTGATCATGCATGATCAGCCACGTGAGCAGTGCATGATAGCCACGTGATCAGTGCATGATCAGACACGTGATCAGTGCATGATCAGTCACGTGATCAGTGCATGATCAGCCACGTGATCAGTGCATGATCAGTCACGTGATCAGTGCATGATCAGCCACGTGATCAGTGCATGATAGCCACGTGATCAGTGCATGATCAGTCACGTGATCAGTGCATGATCAGCCACGTGATCAGTGCATGATAGCCACGTGATCAGTGCATGATCAGCCACGTGATCAGTGCATGATCAGCCACGTGATCAGTGCATGATCAGTCACGTGATCATGTGTGATCAGCCACGTGATCAGTGCATGATCAGCCACGTGATCAGTGCATGATCAATTACGTGATCAGTGCATGATCAGTCACGTGACCAGTACATGGTAGCTACGTGATCAGTGCATGATCAGCCACGTGATCAGTGCATGATAGCCACGTGATCAGTGCATGATCAGTCACGTGATCAGTGCATGATCAGTCACGTGATCAGTGCATGATCAGTACGTGATCAGTGCATGATCAGTCACGTGACCAGTGCATGGTTGCTACGTGATCAGTGCATGATCAGCCACGTGATCAGTGCATGATAGCATGTGTGCATGAGTTACGTGATCAGTGCATGATCAGCCACGTGATCAGTGCATGAGTGCCACGTGATCAGTGCATGATAGTCACGTGATCAGTGTGTGATCAGCCACGTGATCAGTGCATGATCAGCCACGTGATCAGTGCATGATAGCCACGTGATCAGTGCATGATCAGTCACGTGATCAGTGCATGATCAGCCACGTGATCAGTGCATGATATCCACGTGATCAGTGCATGACAGCCACGTGATCAGTGCATGAGAGCCACGTGATCAGTGCATGATCAGTCACGTGATACATGTGTGATCAGCCACGTGATCAGTGCATGATGAGCCACGTGATCAGTGCATGATCAATTACGTGATCAGTGCATGATCAGTCACGTGACCAGTACATGGTTGCTACGTGATCGTTGCATGATCAGCCACGTGAGCAGTGCATGATAGCCACGTGATCAGTGCATGATCAGTCACGTGATCAGTACATGATCAGTCACGTGAACAGTGCATGATCATTTACGTGATCAGTGCATGATCAGTCACGTGACCAGTATATGGTAGCTACGTGATCATTCCATGACGAGCCACGTGAGCAGTGCATGATAGCCACGTGATGTGTGCATGAGTTACGTGAGCAGAGTATGATCAGCCACGTGATCAGTGCATGAGTGCCACGTGATCAGTGCATGATATGTCACGTGACAGGTGTGTGATCAGCCACGTGAACAGTGCATGTTCAGCCACGTGATCAGTGCATGATAGCCACGTGATCAGTGCATGATCAGTTACGTGAGCAGTGTATGATCAGCCACGTGATCAGTGCATGGTCAGACACGTGAACAGTGCATGATCAGCCACGTGATCAGTGCATGATCATCACGTGATCAGTGTATGATCAGCCACGTGAACAGTGCATGCTCAGTCACGTGATCTGGGCCTGCTGAGCTGCGTGATTACTGTCTGCTCATCTGCTTGACAATTGCCAGCTGAGCTGCACGATTCCTGCCTGTCATCTGCTTGACAATTGCCAGCTGTGCTGCGTAATTCCTGCCTGCTCAGCTGCTTGATTATTGCCAGCTGAGCAGCATGATTCCTCACACCTGAGTTCCATGATTATTGCCTGCTGACTGTTTGATTCGTGCCTACTCAGCTCTTTGTTTATTGCCTCCAGAGGCACATGATCAGTGTATGATAGCAAACATGATCAGCGCATGATCAGTCACATGATCAGCGCCATTAAGTCACGTGATCACTACATGATAGTCATGTGATCAGTCCATGCTCAGTCACGGTATCAGTGCATGATCAGCCACGTGATCAGTGCATGATCTGTCACAAGATTAGTGTATGATCATCCACGTGATCAGTGCATGGGCAGTCATGTGATCAGTGCATGATATAGACGTGATCAGTGCATGATCAGTCTCGTGATCAGTGCATGATAGCCACGTGATCAGTGCATGATCAGTCACCTGATGGGTGTATGATCATTCACGTGACCTGTACATGGTAGCTACATGATCATTGCATGATCAGCCACGTGAGTAGTGCATGATAGCCACGTGATCACTGCATGATCAGTCACGTGATCAGTGCATGATCAGTCATGTGACCAGTACATGGTAGCTGCGTGATCATGGCATGATCAGCCACGTGAGCAGTGCATGATAGCCACGTGATCAGTGCATGATCAGACACGTGATCAGTGCATGATCAGTCACGTGATCAGTGCATGATCAGCCACGTGATCAGTGCATGATCAGCACGTGATCAGTGCATGATCAGTCACGTGATCAGTGCATGATCAGTCACGTGATCAGTGCATGATCAGCCACGTGATCAGTGCATGATCAGCCACGTGATCAGTGCATGATCAATTACGTGATCAGTGCATGATCAGTCACGTGATCAGTACATGGTAGCTACGTGATCATTGCATGATCAGCCACGTGATCAGTGCATGATAGCCACGTGATCAGTGCATGATAGCCACGTGATCAGTGCATGATCAGTCATGTGATACGTGTGTGATCAGCCACGTGATCAGTGCATGATATCCACGTGATCAGTGCATGACAGCCACGTGATCAGTGCATGATAGCCACGTGATCAGTGCATGATCAGTCACGTGATACATGTGTGATCAGCCACGTGATCAGTGCATGATGAGCCACGTGATCAGTGCATGATCAATTACGTGATCAGTGCATGATCAGTCACGTGACCAGTACATGGTTGCTACGTGATCGTTGCATGATCAGCCACGTGAGCAGTGCATGATAGCCACGTGATCAGTGCATGATCAGTCACGTGATCAGTACATGATCAGTCACGTGAACAGTGCATGATCATTTACGTGATCTTTGCATGATCAGTCACGTGACCAGTATATGGTTGCTACGTGATCATTCCATGACGAGCCACGTGAGCAGTGCATGATAGCCACGTGATGTGTGCATGAGTTACGTGAGCAGAGTATGATCAGCCACGTGATCAGTGCATGAGTGCCACGTGATCAGTGCATGATATGTCACGTGACAGGTGTGTGATCAGCCACGTGAACAGTGCATGTTCAGCCACGTGATCAGTGCATGATAGCCACGTGATCAGTTACGTGAGCAGTGTATGATCAGCCACGTGATCAGTGCATGGTCAGACACGTGAACAGTGTATGATCAGCCACGTGATCAGTGCATGATATCCAAGTGATCAGTGCATGATCATCACGTGATCAGTGTATGATCAGCCACGTGAACAGTGCATGCTCAGTCACGTGATCTGGGCCTGCTGAGCTGCGTGATTACTGTCTGCTCATCTGCTTGACAATTGCCAGCTGAGCTGCACGATTCCTGCCTGTCATCTGCTTGACAATTGCCAGCTGTGCTGCGTAATTCCTGCCTGCTCAGCTGCTTGATTATTGCCAGCTGAGCAGCATGATTCCTCACACCTGAGTTCCATGATTATTGCCTGCTGACTGTTTGATTCGTGCCTACTCAGCTCTTTGTTTATTGCCTCCAGAGGCACATGATCAGTGTATGATAGCAAACATGATCAGCGCATGATCAGTCACATGATCAGCGCCATTAAGTCACGTGATCACTACATGATAGTCATGTGATCAGTCCATGCTCAGTCACGGTATCAGTGCATGATCAGCCACGTGATCAGTGCATGATCTGTCACAAGATTAGTGTATGATCATCCACGTGATCAGTGCATGGGCAGTCATGTGATCAGTGCATGATATAGACGTGATCAGTGCATGATCAGTCTCGTGATCAGTGCATGATAGCCACGTGATCAGTGCATGATCAGTCACCTGATGGGTGTATGATCATTCACGTGACCTGTACATGGTAGCTACATGATCATTGCATGATCAGCCACGTGAGTAGTGCATGATAGCCACGTGATCACTGCATGATCAGTCACGTGATCAGTGCATGATCAGTCATGTGACCAGTACATGGTAGCTGCGTGATCATGGCATGATCAGCCACGTGAGCAGTGCATGATAGCCACGTGATCAGTGCATGATCAGACACGTGATCAGTGCATGATCAGTCACGTGATCAGTGCATGATCAGCCACGTGATCAGTGCATGATCAGGCACGTGATCAGTGTATGTCAGCCAAGTGATCAGTGCATGATAGCCACGTGATCAGTGCATGATCAGTCACGTGATCAGTGCATGATCAGTTATGTGATCAGTGTATGATCAGCCACGTGATCAGTGCATGATCAGCCACGTGATCAGTGCATGATCAATTACGTGATCAGTGCATGATCAGTCACGTGACCAGTACATGGTAGCTACGTGATCATTGCATGATCAGCCACGTGATCAGTGCATGATAGCCACGTGATCAGTGCATGATAGCCACGTGATCAGTGCATGATCAGTCATGTGATACGTGTGTGATCAGCCACGTGATCAGTGCATGATATCCACGTGATCAGTGCATGACAGCCACGTGATCAGTGCATGAGAGCCACGTGATCAGTGCATGATCAGTCACGTGATACATGTGTGATCAGCCACGTGATCAGTGCATGATGAGCCACGTGATCAGTGCAGGATCAATTACGTGATCAGTGCATGATCAGTCACGTGACCAGTACATGGTTGCTACGTGATCGTTGCATGATCAGCCACGTGAGCAGAGCATGATAGCCACGTGATCAGTGCATGATCAGTCACGTGATCAGTACATGATCAGTCACGTGAACAGTGCATGATCATTTACGTGATCTTTGCATGATCAGTCACGTGACCAGTATATGGTTGCTACGTGATCATTCCATGACGAGCCACGTGAGCAGTGCATGATAGCCACGTGATGTGTGCATGAGTTACGTGAGCAGAGTATGATCAGCCACGTGATCAGTGCATGAGTGCCACGTGATCAGTGCATGATATGTCACGTGACAGGTGTGTGATCAGCCACGTGAACAGTGCATGTTCAGCCACGTGATCAGTGCATGATAGCCACGTGATCAGTGCATGATCAGTTACGTGAGCAGTGTATGATCAGCCACGTGATCAGTGCATGGTCAGACACGTGAACAGTGTATGATCAGCCACGTGATCAGTGCATGATATCCAAGTGATCAGTGCATGATCATCACGTGATCAGTGTATGATCAGCCACGTGAACAGTGCATGCTCAGTCACGTGATCTGGGCCTGCTGAGCTGCGTGATTACTGTCTGCTCATCTGCTTGACAATTGCCAGCTGAGCTGCACGATTCCTGCCTGTCATCTGCTTGACAATTGCCAGCTGTGCTGCGTAATTCCTGCCTGCTCAGCTGCTTGATTATTGCCAGCTGAGCAGCATGATTCCTCACACCTGAGTTCCATGATTATTGCCTGCTGACTGTTTGATTCGTGCCTACTCAGCTCTTTGTTTATTGCCTCCAGAGGCACATGATCAGTGTATGATAGCAAACATGATCAGCGCATGATCAGTCACATGATCAGCGCCATTAAGTCACGTGATCACTACATGATAGTCATGTGATCAGTCCATGCTCAGTCACGGTATCAGTGCATGATCAGCCACGTGATCAGTGCATGATCTGTCACAAGATTAGTGTATGATCATCCACGTGATCAGTGCATGGGCAGTCATGTGATCAGTGCATGATATAGACGTGATCAGTGCATGATCAGTCTCGTGATCAGTGCATGATAGCCACGTGATCAGTGCATGATCAGTCACCTGATGGGTGTATGATCATTCACGTGACCTGTACATGGTAGCTACATGATCATTGCATGATCAGCCACGTGAGTAGTGCATGATAGCCACGTGATCACTGCATGATCAGTCACGTGATCAGTGCATGATCAGTCATGTGACCAGTACATGGTAGCTGCGTGATCATGGCATGATCAGCCACGTGAGCAGTGCATGATAGCCACGTGATCAGTGCATGATCAGACACGTGATCAGTGCATGATCAGTCACGTGATCAGTGCATGATCAGCCACGTGATCAGTGCATGATCAGCACGTGATCAGTGCATGATCAGTCACGTGATCAGTGCATGATCAGTCACGTGATCAGTGCATGATCAGCCACGTGATCAGTGCATGATCAGCCACGTGATCAGTGCATGATCAATTACGTGATCAGTGCATGATCAGTCACGTGACCAGTACATGGTAGCTACGTGATCATTGCATGATCAGCCACGTGATCAGTGCATGATAGCCACGTGATCAGTGCATGATAGCCACGTGATCAGTGCATGATCAGTCATGTGATACGTGTGTGATCAGCCACGTGATCAGTGCATGATATCCACGTGATCAGTGCATGACAGCCACGTGATCAGTGCATGAGAGCCACGTGATCAGTGCATGATCAGTCACGTGATACATGTGTGATCAGCCACGTGATCAGTGCATGATGAGCCACGTGATCAGTGCATGATCAATTACGTGATCAGTGCATGATCAGTCACGTGACCAGTACATGGTTGCTACGTGATCGTTGCATGATCAGCCACGTGAGCAGTGCATGATAGCCACGTGATCAGTGCATGATCAGTCACGTGATCAGTACATGATCAGTCACGTGAACAGTGCATGATCATTTACGTGATCTTTGCATGATCAGTCACGTGACCAGTATATGGTTGCTACGTGATCATTCCATGACGAGCCACGTGAGCAGTGCATGATAGCCACGTGATGTGTGCATGAGTTACGTGAGCAGAGTATGATCAGCCACGTGATCAGTGCATGAGTGCCACGTGATCAGTGCATGATATGTCACGTGACAGGTGTGTGATCAGCCACGTGAACAGTGCATGTTCAGCCACGTGATCAGTGCATGATAGCCACGTGATCAGTGCATGATCAGTTACGTGAGCAGTGTATGATCAGCCACGTGATCAGTGCATGGTCAGACACGTGAACAGTGTATGATCAGCCACGTGATCAGTGCATGATATCCAAGTGATCAGTGCATGATCATCACGTGATCAGTGTATGATCAGCCACGTGAACAGTGCATGCTCAGTCACGTGATCTGGGCCTGCTGAGCTGCGTGATTACTGTCTGCTCATCTGCTTGACAATTGCCAGCTGAGCTGCACGATTCCTGCCTGTCATCTGCTTGACAATTGCCAGCTGTGCTGCGTAATTCCTGCCTGCTCAGCTGCTTGATTATTGCCAGCTGAGCAGCATGATTCCTCACACCTGAGTTCCATGATTATTGCCTGCTGACTGTTTGATTCGTGCCTACTCAGCTCTTTGTTTATTGCCTCCAGAGGCACATGATCAGTGTATGATAGCAAACATGATCAGCGCATGATCAGTCACATGATCAGCGCCATTAAGTCACGTGATCACTACATGATAGTCATGTGATCAGTCCATGCTCAGTCACGGTATCAGTGCATGATCAGCCACGTGATCAGTGCATGATCTGTCACATGATTAGTGTATGATCATCCACGTGATCAGTGCATGGGCAGTCATGTGATCAGTGCATGATATAGACGTGATCAGTGCATGATCAGTCTCGTGATCAGTGCATGATAGCCACGTGATCAGTGCATGATCAGTCACCTGATGGGTGTATGATCATTCACGTGACCTGTACATGGTAGCTACATGATCATTGCATGATCAGCCACGTGAGTAGTGCATGATAGCCACGTGATCAGTGCATGATCAGTCACGTGATCAGTGCATGATCAGTCATGTGACCAGTACATGGTAGCTGCGTGATCATGGCATGATCAGCCACGTGAGCAGTGCATGATAGCCACGTGATCAGTGCATGATCAGACACGTGATCAGTGCATGATCAGTCACGTGATCAGTGCATGATCAGCCACGTGATCAGTGCATGATCAGGCACGTGATCAGTGTATGTCAGCCACGTGATCAGTGCATGATAGCCACGTGATCAGTGCATGATCAGTCACGTGATCAGTGCATGATCAGTTACGTGATCAGTGCATGATCAGCCACGTGATCAGTGCATGATCAGCCACATGATCAGTGCATGATCAATTACGTGATCAGTGCATGATCAGTCACGTGACCAGTACATGGTAGCTACGTGATCATTGCATGATCAGCCACGTGATCAGTGCATGATAGCCACGTGATCAGTGCATGATAGCCACGTGATCAGTGCATGATCAGTCATGTGATACGTGTGTGATCAGCCACGTGATCAGTGCATGATATCCACGTGATCAGTGCATGACAGCCACGTGATCAGTGCATGAGAGCCACGTGATCAGTGCATGATCAGTCACGTGATACATGTGTGATCAGCCACGTGATCAGTGCATGATGAGCCACGTGATCAGTGCATGATCAATTACGTGATCAGTGCATGATCAGTCACGTGACCAGTACATGGTTGCTACGTGATCGTTGCATGATCAGCCACGTGAGCAGAGCATGATAGCCACGTGATCAGTGCATGATCAGTCACGTGATCAGTACATGATCAGTCACGTGAACAGTGCATGATCATTTACGTGATCTTTGCATGATCAGTCACGTGACCAGTATATGGTTGCTACGTGATCATTCCATGACGAGCCACGTGAGCAGTGCATGATAGCCACGTGATGTGTGCATGAGTTACGTGAGCAGAGTATGATCAGCCACGTGATCAGTGCATGAGTGCCACGTGATCAGTGCATGATATGTCACGTGACAGGTGTGTGATCAGCCACGTGAACAGTGCATGTTCAGCCACGTGATCAGTGCATGATAGCCACGTGATCAGTGCATGATCAGTTACGTGAGCAGTGTATGATCAGCCACGTGATCAGTGCATGGTCAGACACGTGAACAGTGTATGATCAGCCACGTGATCAGTGCATGATATCCAAGTGATCAGTGCATGATCATCACGTGATCAGTGTATGATCAGCCACGTGAACAGTGCATGCTCAGTCACGTGATCTGGGCCTGCTGAGCTGCGTGATTACTGTCTGCTCATCTGCTTGACAATTGCCAGCTGAGCTGCACGATTCCTGCCTGTCATCTGCTTGACAATTGCCAGCTGTGCTGCGTAATTCCTGCCTGCTCAGCTGCTTGATTATTGCCAGCTGAGCAGCATGATTCCTCACACCTGAGTTCCATGATTATTGCCTGCTGACTGTTTGATTCGTGCCTACTCAGCTCTTTGTTTATTGCCTCCAGAGGCACATGATCAGTGTATGATAGCAAACATGATCAGCGCATGATCAGTCACATGATCAGCGCCATTAAGTCACGTGATCACTACATGATAGTCATGTGATCAGTCCATGCTCAGTCACGGTATCAGTGCATGATCAGCCACGTGATCAGTGCATGATCTGTCACAAGATTAGTGTATGATCATCCACGTGATCAGTGCATGGGCAGTCATGTGATCAGTGCATGATATAGACGTGATCAGTGCATGATCAGTCTCGTGATCAGTGCATGATAGCCACGTGATCAGTGCATGATCAGTCACCTGATGGGTGTATGATCATTCACGTGACCTGTACATGGTAGCTACATGATCATTGCATGATCAGCCACGTGAGTAGTGCATGATAGCCACGTGATCACTGCATGATCAGTCACGTGATCAGTGCATGATCAGTCATGTGACCAGTACATGGTAGCTGCGTGATCATGGCATGATCAGCCACGTGAGCAGTGCATGATAGCCACGTGATCAGTGCATGATCAGACACGTGATCAGTGCATGATCAGTCACGTGATCAGTGCATGATCAGCCACGTGATCAGTGCATGATCAGGCACGTGATCAGTGTATGTCAGCCACGTGATCAGTGCATGATAGCCACGTGATCAGTGCATGATCAGTCACGTGATCAGTGCATGATCAGTTACGTGATCAGTGCATGATCAGCCACGTGATCAGTGCATGATCAGCCACGTGATCAGTGCATGATCAATTACGTGATCAGTGCATGATCAGTCACGTGACCAGTACATGGTAGCTACGTGATCATTGCATGATCAGCCACGTGATCAGTGCATGATAGCCACGTGATCAGTGCATGATAGCCACGTGATCAGTGCATGATCAGTCATGTGATACGTGTGTGATCAGCCACGTGATCAGTGCATGATATCCACGTGATCAGTGCATGACAGCCACGTGATCAGTGCATGAGAGCCACGTGATCAGTGCATGATCAGTCACGTGATACATGTGTGATCAGCCACGTGATCAGTGCATGATGAGCCACGTGATCAGTGCAGGATCAATTACGTGATCAGTGCATGATCAGTCACGTGACCAGTACATGGTTGCTACGTGATCGTTGCATGATCAGCCACGTGAGCAGTGCATGATAGCCACGTGATCAGTGCATGATCAGTCACGTGATCAGTACATGATCAGTCACGTGAACAGTGCATGATCATTTACGTGATCTTTGCATGATCAGTCACGTGACCAGTATATGGTTGCTACGTGATCATTCCATGACGAGCCACGTGAGCAGTGCATGATAGCCACGTGATGTGTGCATGAGTTACGTGAGCAGAGTATGATCAGCCACGTGATCAGTGCATGAGTGCCACGTGATCAGTGCATGATATGTCACGTGACAGGTGTGTGATCAGCCACGTGAACAGTGCATGTTCAGCCACGTGATCAGTGCATGATAGCCACGTGATCAGTGCATGATCAGTTACGTGAGCAGTGTATGATCAGCCACGTGATCAGTGCATGGTCAGACACGTGAACAGTGTATGATCAGCCACGTGATCAGTGCATGATATCCAAGTGATCAGTGCATGATCATCACGTGATCAGTGTATGATCAGCCACGTGAACAGTGCATGCTCAGTCACGTGATCTGGGCCTGCTGAGCTGCGTGATTACTGTCTGCTCATCTGCTTGACAATTGCCAGCTGAGCTGCACGATTCCTGCCTGTCATCTGCTTGACAATTGCCAGCTGTGCTGCGTAATTCCTGCCTGCTCAGCTGCTTGATTATTGCCAGCTGAGCAGCATGATTCCTCACACCTGAGTTCCATGATTATTGCCTGCTGACTGTTTGATTCGTGCCTACTCAGCTCTTTGTTTATTGCCTCCAGAGGCACATGATCAGTGTATGATAGCAAACATGATCAGCGCATGATCAGTCACATGATCAGCGCCATTAAGTCACGTGATCACTACATGATAGTCATGTGATCAGTCCATGCTCAGTCACGGTATCAGTGCATGATCAGCCACGTGATCAGTGCATGATCTGTCACAAGATTAGTGTATGATCATCCACGTGATCAGTGCATGGGCAGTCATGTGATCAGTGCATGATATAGACGTGATCAGTGCATGATCAGTCTCGTGATCAGTGCATGATAGCCACGTGATCAGTGCATGATCAGTCACCTGATGGGTGTATGATCATTCACGTGACCTGTACATGGTAGCTACATGATCATTGCATGATCAGCCACGTGAGTAGTGCATGATAGCCACGTGATCACTGCATGATCAGTCACGTGATCAGTGCATGATCAGTCATGTGACCAGTACATGGTAGCTGCGTGATCATGCATGATCAGCCACGTGAGCAGTGCATGATAGCCACGTGATCAGTGCATGATCAGACACGTGATCAGTGCATGATCAGTCACGTGATCAGTGCATGATCAGCCACGTGATCAGTGCATGATCAGCACGTGATCAGTGCATGATCAGTCACGTGATCAGTGCATGATCAGTCACGTGATCAGTGCATGATCAGCCACGTGATCAGTGCATGATCAGCCACGTGATCAGTGCATGATCAATTACGTGATCAGTGCATGATCAGTCACGTGACCAGTACATGGTAGCTACGTGATCATTGCATGATCAGCCACGTGATCAGTGCATGATAGCCACGTGATCAGTGCATGATAGCCACGTGATCAGTGCATGATCAGTCATGTGATACGTGTGTGATCAGCCACGTGATCAGTGCATGATATCCACGTGATCAGTGCATGACAGCCACGTGATCAGTGCATGAGAGCCACGTGATCAGTGCATGATCAGTCACGTGATACATGTGTGATCAGCCACGTGATCAGTGCATGATGAGCCACGTGATCAGTGCATGATCAATTACGTGATCAGTGCATGATCAGTCACGTGACCAGTACATGGTTGCTACGTGATCGTTGCATGATCAGCCACGTGAGCAGTGCATGATAGCCACGTGATCAGTGCATGATCAGTCACGTGATCAGTACATGATCAGTCACGTGAACAGTGCATGATCATTTACGTGATCTTTGCATGATCAGTCACGTGACCAGTATATGGTTGCTACGTGATCATTCCATGACGAGCCACGTGAGCAGTGCATGATAGCCACGTGATGTGTGCATGAGTTACGTGAGCAGAGTATGATCAGCCACGTGATCAGTGCATGAGTGCCACGTGATCAGTGCATGATATGTCACGTGACAGGTGTGTGATCAGCCACGTGAACAGTGCATGTTCAGCCACGTGATCAGTGCATGATAGCCACGTGATCAGTGCATGATCAGTTACGTGAGCAGTGTATGATCAGCCACGTGATCAGTGCATGGTCAGACACGTGAACAGTGTATGATCAGCCACGTGATCAGTGCATGATATCCAAGTGATCAGTGCATGATCATCACGTGATCAGTGTATGATCAGCCACGTGAACAGTGCATGCTCAGTCACGTGATCTGGGCCTGCTGAGCTGCGTGATTACTGTCTGCTCATCTGCTTGACAATTGCCAGCTGAGCTGCACGATTCCTGCCTGTCATCTGCTTGACAATTGCCAGCTGTGCTGCGTAATTCCTGCCTGCTCAGCTGCTTGATTATTGCCAGCTGAGCAGCATGATTCCTCACACCTGAGTTCCATGATTATTGCCTGCTGACTGTTTGATTCGTGCCTACTCAGCTCTTTGTTTATTGCCTCCAGAGGCACATGATCAGTGTATGATAGCAAACATGATCAGCGCATGATCAGTCACATGATCAGCGCCATTAAGTCACGTGATCACTACATGATAGTCATGTGATCAGTCCATGCTCAGTCACGGTATCAGTGCATGATCAGCCACGTGATCAGTGCATGATCTGTCACAAGATTAGTGTATGATCATCCACGTGATCAGTGCATGGGCAGTCATGTGATCAGTGCATGATATAGACGTGATCAGTGCATGATCAGTCTCGTGATCAGTGCATGATAGCCACGTGATCAGTGCATGATCAGTCACCTGATGGGTGTATGATCATTCACGTGACCTGTACATGGTAGCTACATGATCATTGCATGATCAGCCACGTGAGTAGTGCATGATAGCCACGTGATCAGTGCATGATCAGTCACGTGATCAGTGCATGATCAGTCATGTGACCAGTACATGGTAGCTGCGTGATCATGCATGATCAGCCACGTGAGCAGTGCATGATAGCCACGTGATCAGTGCATGATCAGACACGTGATCAGTGCATGATCAGTCACGTGATCAGTGCATGATCAGCCACGTGATCAGTGCATGATCAGGCACGTGATCAGTGTATGTCAGCCACGTGATCAGTGCATGATAGCCACGTGATCAGTGCATGATCAGTCACGTGATCAGTGCATGATCAGTTACGTGATCAGTGCATGATCAGCCACGTGATCAGTGCATGATCAGCCACGTGATCAGTGCATGATCAATTACGTGATCAGTGCATGATCAGTCACGTGACCAGTACATGGTAGCTACGTGATCATTGCATGATCAGCCACGTGATCAGTGCATGATAGCCACGTGATCAGTGCATGATAGCCACGTGATCAGTGCATGATCAGTCATGTGATACGTGTGTGATCAGCCACGTGATCAGTGCATGATATCCACGTGATCAGTGCATGACAGCCACGTGATCAGTGCATGAGAGCCACGTGATCAGTGCATGATCAGTCACGTGATACATGTGTGATCAGCCACGTGATCAGTGCATGATGAGCCACGTGATCAGTGCAGGATCAATTACGTGATCAGTGCATGATCAGTCACGTGACCAGTACATGGTTGCTACGTGATCGTTGCATGATCAGCCACGTGAGCAGTGCATGATAGCCACGTGATCAGTGCATGATCAGTCACGTGATCAGTACATGATCAGTCACGTGAACAGTGCATGATCATTTACGTGATCTTTGCATGATCAGTCACGTGACCAGTATATGGTTGCTACGTGATCATTCCATGACGAGCCACGTGAGCAGTGCATGATAGCCACGTGATGTGTGCATGAGTTACGTGAGCAGAGTATGATCAGCCACGTGATCAGTGCATGAGTGCCACGTGATCAGTGCATGATATGTCACGTGACAGGTGTGTGATCAGCCACGTGAACAGTGCATGTTCAGCCACGTGATCAGTGCATGATAGCCACGTGATCAGTGCATGATCAGTTACGTGAGCAGTGTATGATCAGCCACGTGATCAGTGCATGGTCAGACACGTGAACAGTGTATGATCAGCCACGTGATCAGTGCATGATATCCAAGTGATCAGTGCATGATCATCACGTGATCAGTGTATGATCAGCCACGTGAACAGTGCATGCTCAGTCACGTGATCTGGGCCTGCTGAGCTGCGTGATTACTGTCTGCTCATCTGCTTGACAATTGCCAGCTGAGCTGCACGATTCCTGCCTGTCATCTGCTTGACAATTGCCAGCTGTGCTGCGTAATTCCTGCCTGCTCAGCTGCTTGATTATTGCCAGCTGAGCAGCATGATTCCTCACACCTGAGTTCCATGATTATTGCCTGCTGACTGTTTGATTCGTGCCTACTCAGCTCTTTGTTTATTGCCTCCAGAGGCACATGATCAGTGTATGATAGCAAACATGATCAGCGCATGATCAGTCACATGATCAGCGCCATTAAGTCACGTGATCACTACATGATAGTCATGTGATCAGTCCATGCTCAGTCACGGTATCAGTGCATGATCAGCCACGTGATCAGTGCATGATCTGTCACAAGATTAGTGTATGATCATCCACGTGATCAGTGCATGGGCAGTCATGTGATCAGTGCATGATATAGACGTGATCAGTGCATGATCAGTCTCGTGATCAGTGCATGATAGCCACGTGATCAGTGCATGATCAGTCACCTGATGGGTGTATGATCATTCACGTGACCTGTACATGGTAGCTACATGATCATTGCATGATCAGCCACGTGAGTAGTGCATGATAGCCACGTGATCACTGCATGATCAGTCACGTGATCAGTGCATGATCAGTCATGTGACCAGTACATGGTAGCTGCGTGATCATGGCATGATCAGCCACGTGAGCAGTGCATGATAGCCACGTGATCAGTGCATGATCAGACACGTGATCAGTGCATGATCAGTCACGTGATCAGTGCATGATCAGCCACGTGATCAGTGCATGATCAGGCACGTGATCAGTGTATGTCAGCCACGTGATCAGTGCATGATAGCCACGTGATCAGTGCATGATCAGTCACGTGATCAGTGCATGATCAGTTACGTGATCAGTGCATGATCAGCCACGTGATCAGTGCATGATCAGCCACGTGATCAGTGCATGATCAATTACGTGATCAGTGCATGATCAGTCACGTGACCAGTACATGGTAGCTACGTGATCATTGCATGATCAGCCACGTGATCAGTGCATGATAGCCACGTGATCAGTGCATGATAGCCACGTGATCAGTGCATGATCAGTCATGTGATACGTGTGTGATCAGCCACGTGATCAGTGCATGATATCCACGTGATCAGTGCATGACAGCCACGTGATCAGTGCATGAGAGCCACGTGATCAGTGCATGATCAGTCACGTGATACATGTGTGATCAGCCACGTGATCAGTGCATGATGAGCCACGTGATCAGTGCATGATCAATTACGTGATCAGTGCATGATCAGTCACGTGACCAGTACATGGTTGCTACGTGATCGTTGCATGATCAGCCACGTGAGCAGAGCATGATAGCCACGTGATCAGTGCATGATCAGTCACGTGATCAGTACATGATCAGTCACGTGAACAGTGCATGATCATTTACGTGATCTTTGCATGATCAGTCACGTGACCAGTATATGGTTGCTACGTGATCATTCCATGACGAGCCACGTGAGCAGTGCATGATAGCCACGTGATGTGTGCATGAGTTACGTGAGCAGAGTATGATCAGCCACGTGATCAGTGCATGAGTGCCACGTGATCAGTGCATGATATGTCACGTGACAGGTGTGTGATCAGCCACGTGAACAGTGCATGTTCAGCCACGTGATCAGTGCATGATAGCCACGTGATCAGTGCATGATCAGTTACGTGAGCAGTGTATGATCAGCCACGTGATCAGTGCATGGTCAGACACGTGAACAGTGTATGATCAGCCACGTGATCAGTGCATGATATCCAAGTGATCAGTGCATGATCATCACGTGATCAGTGTATGATCAGCCACGTGAACAGTGCATGCTCAGTCACGTGATCTGGGCCTGCTGAGCTGCGTGATTACTGTCTGCTCATCTGCTTGACAATTGCCAGCTGAGCTGCACGATTCCTGCCTGTCATCTGCTTGACAATTGCCAGCTGTGCTGCGTAATTCCTGCCTGCTCAGCTGCTTGATTATTGCCAGCTGAGCAGCATGATTCCTCACACCTGAGTTCCATGATTATTGCCTGCTGACTGTTTGATTCGTGCCTACTCAGCTCTTTGTTTATTGCCTCCAGAGGCACATGATCAGTGTATGATAGCAAACATGATCAGCGCATGATCAGTCACATGATCAGCGCCATTAAGTCACGTGATCACTACATGATAGTCATGTGATCAGTCCATGCTCAGTCACGGTATCAGTGCATGATCAGCCACGTGATCAGTGCATGATCTGTCACAAGATTAGTGTATGATCATCCACGTGATCAGTGCATGGGCAGTCATGTGATCAGTGCATGATATAGACGTGATCAGTGCATGATCAGTCTCGTGATCAGTGCATGATAGCCACGTGATCAGTGCATGATCAGTCACCTGATGGGTGTATGATCATTCACGTGACCTGTACATGGTAGCTACATGATCATTGCATGATCAGCCACGTGAGTAGTGCATGATAGCCACGTGATCACTGCATGATCAGTCACGTGATCAGTGCATGATCAGTCATGTGACCAGTACATGGTAGCTGCGTGATCATGGCATGATCAGCCACGTGAGCAGTGCATGATAGCCACGTGATCAGTGCATGATCAGACACGTGATCAGTGCATGATCAGTCACGTGATCAGTGCATGATCAGCCACGTGATCAGTGCATGATCAGGCACGTGATCAGTGTATGTCAGCCACGTGATCAGTGCATGATAGCCACGTGATCAGTGCATGATCAGTCACGTGATCAGTGCATGATCAGTTACGTGATCAGTGCATGATCAGCCACGTGATCAGTGCATGATCAGCCACGTGATCAGTGCATGATCAATTACGTGATCAGTGCATGATCAGTCACGTGACCAGTACATGGTAGCTACGTGATCATTGCATGATCAGCCACGTGATCAGTGCATGATAGCCACGTGATCAGTGCATGATAGCCACGTGATCAGTGCATGATCAGTCATGTGATACGTGTGTGATCAGCCACGTGATCAGTGCATGATATCCACGTGATCAGTGCATGACAGCCACGTGATCAGTGCATGAGAGCCACGTGATCAGTGCATGATCAGTCACGTGATACATGTGTGATCAGCCACGTGATCAGTGCATGATGAGCCACGTGATCAGTGCATGATCAATTACGTGATCAGTGCATGATCAGTCACGTGACCAGTACATGGTTGCTACGTGATCGTTGCATGATCAGCCACGTGAGCAGTGCATGATAGCCACGTGATCAGTGCATGATCAGTCACGTGATCAGTACATGATCAGTCACGTGAACAGTGCATGATCATTTACGTGATCTTTGCATGATCAGTCACGTGACCAGTATATGGTTGCTACGTGATCATTCCATGACGAGCCACGTGAGCAGTGCATGATAGCCACGTGATGTGTGCATGAGTTACGTGAGCAGAGTATGATCAGCCACGTGATCAGTGCATGAGTGCCACGTGATCAGTGCATGATATGTCACGTGACAGGTGTGTGATCAGCCACGTGAACAGTGCATGTTCAGCCACGTGATCAGTGCATGATAGCCACGTGATCAGTGCATGATCAGTTACGTGAGCAGTGTATGATCAGCCACGTGATCAGTGCATGGTCAGACACGTGAACAGTGTATGATCAGCCACGTGATCAGTGCATGATATCCAAGTGATCAGTGCATGATCATCACGTGATCAGTGTATGATCAGCCACGTGAACAGTGCATGCTCAGTCACGTGATCTGGGCCTGCTGAGCTGCGTGATTACTGTCTGCTCATCTGCTTGACAATTGCCAGCTGAGCTGCACGATTCCTGCCTGTCATCTGCTTGACAATTGCCAGCTGTGCTGCGTAATTCCTGCCTGCTCAGCTGCTTGATTATTGCCAGCTGAGCAGCATGATTCCTCACACCTGAGTTCCATGATTATTGCCTGCTGACTGTTTGATTCGTGCCTACTCAGCTCTTTGTTTATTGCCTCCAGAGGCACATGATCAGTGTATGATAGCAAACATGATCAGCGCATGATCAGTCACATGATCAGCGCCATTAAGTCACGTGATCACTACATGATAGTCATGTGATCAGTCCATGCTCAGTCACGGTATCAGTGCATGATCAGCCACGTGATCAGTGCATGATCTGTCACAAGATTAGTGTATGATCATCCACGTGATCAGTGCATGGGCAGTCATGTGATCAGTGCATGATATAGACGTGATCAGTGCATGATCAGTCTCGTGATCAGTGCATGATAGCCACGTGATCAGTGCATGATCAGTCACCTGATGGGTGTATGATCATTCACGTGACCTGTACATGGTAGCTACATGATCATTGCATGATCAGCCACGTGAGTAGTGCATGATAGCCACGTGATCACTGCATGATCAGTCACGTGATCAGTGCATGATCAGTCATGTGACCAGTACATGGTAGCTGCGTGATCATGCATGATCAGCCACGTGAGCAGTGCATGATAGCCACGTGATCAGTGCATGATCAGACACGTGATCAGTGCATGATCAGTCACGTGATCAGTGCATGATCAGCCACGTGATCAGTGCATGATCAGCCACGTGATCAGTGCATGATCAGCCACGTGATCAGTGCATGATCAGCCACGTGATCAGTGCATGATCAGCCACGTGATCAGTGCATGATCAGTCACGTGATACATGTGTGATCAGCCACGTGATCAGTGCATGATGAGCCACGTGATCAGTGCATGATCAATTACGTGATCAGTGCATGATCAGTCACGTGACCAGTACATGGTTGCTACGTGATCGTTGCATGATCAGCCACGTGAGCAGTGCATGATAGCCACGTGATCAGTGCATGATCAGTCACGTGATCAGTACATGATCAGTCACGTGAACAGTGCATGATCATTTACGTGATCTTTGCATGATCAGTCACGTGACCAGTATATGGTTGCTACGTGATCATTCCATGACGAGCCACGTGAGCAGTGCATGATAGCCACGTGATGTGTGCATGAGTTACGTGAGCAGAGTATGATCAGCCACGTGATCAGTGCATGAGTGCCACGTGATCAGTGCATGATATGTCACGTGACAGGTGTGTGATCAGCCACGTGAACAGTGCATGTTCAGCCACGTGATCAGTGCATGATAGCCACGTGATCAGTGCATGATCAGTTACGTGAGCAGTGTATGATCAGCCACGTGATCAGTGCATGGTCAGACACGTGAACAGTGTATGATCAGCCACGTGATCAGTGCATGATATCCAAGTGATCAGTGCATGATCATCACGTGATCAGTGTATGATCAGCCACGTGAACAGTGCATGCTCAGTCACGTGATCTGGGCCTGCTGAGCTGCGTGATTACTGTCTGCTCATCTGCTTGACAATTGCCAGCTGAGCTGCACGATTCCTGCCTGTCATCTGCTTGACAATTGCCAGCTGTGCTGCGTAATTCCTGCCTGCTCAGCTGCTTGATTATTGCCAGCTGAGCAGCATGATTCCTCACACCTGAGTTCCATGATTATTGCCTGCTGACTGTTTGATTCGTGCCTACTCAGCTCTTTGTTTATTGCCTCCAGAGGCACATGATCAGTGTATGATAGCAAACATGATCAGCGCATGATCAGTCACATGATCAGCGCCATTAAGTCACGTGATCACTACATGATAGTCATGTGATCAGTCCATGCTCAGTCACGGTATCAGTGCATGATCAGCCACGTGATCAGTGCATGATCTGTCACAAGATTAGTGTATGATCATCCACGTGATCAGTGCATGGGCAGTCATGTGATCAGTGCATGATATAGACGTGATCAGTGCATGATCAGTCTCGTGATCAGTGCATGATAGCCACGTGATCAGTGCATGATCAGTCACCTGATGGGTGTATGATCATTCACGTGACCTGTACATGGTAGCTACATGATCATTGCATGATCAGCCACGTGAGTAGTGCATGATAGCCACGTGATCACTGCATGATCAGTCACGTGATCAGTGCATGATCAGTCATGTGACCAGTACATGGTAGCTGCGTGATCATGGCATGATCAGCCACGTGAGCAGTGCATGATAGCCACGTGATCAGTGCATGATCAGACACGTGATCAGTGCATGATCAGTCACGTGATCAGTGCATGATCAGCCACGTGATCAGTGCATGATAGCCACGTGATCAGTGCATGATCAGTCACGTGATCAGTGCATGATCAGTTATGTGATCAGTGTATGATCAGCCACGTGATCAGTGCATGATCAGCCACATGATCAGTGCATGATCAATTACGTGATCAGTGCATGATCAGTCACGTGACCAGTACATGGTAGCTACGTGATCATTGCATGATCAGCCACGTGATCAGTGCATGATAGCCACGTGATCAGTGCATGATAGCCACGTGATCAGTGCATGATCAGTCATGTGATACGTGTGTGATCAGCCACGTGATCAGTGCATGATATCCACGTGATCAGTGCATGACAGCCACGTGATCAGTGCATGAGAGCCACGTGATCAGTGCATGATCAGTCACGTGATACATGTGTGATCAGCCACGTGATCAGTGCATGATGAGCCACGTGATCAGTGCAGGATCAATTACGTGATCAGTGCATGATCAGTCACGTGACCAGTACATGGTTGCTACGTGATCGTTGCATGATCAGCCACGTGAGCAGAGCATGATAGCCACGTGATCAGTGCATGATCAGTCACGTGATCAGTACATGATCAGTCACGTGAACAGTGCATGATCATTTACGTGATCTTTGCATGATCAGTCACGTGACCAGTATATGGTTGCTACGTGATCATTCCATGACGAGCCACGTGAGCAGTGCATGATAGCCACGTGATGTGTGCATGAGTTACGTGAGCAGAGTATGATCAGCCACGTGATCAGTGCATGAGTGCCACGTGATCAGTGCATGATATGTCACGTGACAGGTGTGTGATCAGCCACGTGAACAGTGCATGTTCAGCCACGTGATCAGTGCATGATAGCCACGTGATCAGTGCATGATCAGTTACGTGAGCAGTGTATGATCAGCCACGTGATCAGTGCATGGTCAGACACGTGAACAGTGTATGATCAGCCACGTGATCAGTGCATGATATCCAAGTGATCAGTGCATGATCATCACGTGATCAGTGTATGATCAGCCACGTGAACAGTGCATGCTCAGTCACGTGATCTGGGCCTGCTGAGCTGCGTGATTACTGTCTGCTCATCTGCTTGACAATTGCCAGCTGAGCTGCACGATTCCTGCCTGTCATCTGCTTGACAATTGCCAGCTGTGCTGCGTAATTCCTGCCTGCTCAGCTGCTTGATTATTGCCAGCTGAGCAGCATGATTCCTCACACCTGAGTTCCATGATTATTGCCTGCTGACTGTTTGATTCGTGCCTACTCAGCTCTTTGTTTATTGCCTCCAGAGGCACATGATCAGTGTATGATAGCAAACATGATCAGCGCATGATCAGTCACATGATCAGCGCCATTAAGTCACGTGATCACTACATGATAGTCATGTGATCAGTCCATGCTCAGTCACGGTATCAGTGCATGATCAGCCACGTGATCAGTGCATGATCTGTCACAAGATTAGTGTATGATCATCCACGTGATCAGTGCATGGGCAGTCATGTGATCAGTGCATGATATAGACGTGATCAGTGCATGATCAGTCTCGTGATCAGTGCATGATAGCCACGTGATCAGTGCATGATCAGTCACCTGATGGGTGTATGATCATTCACGTGACCTGTACATGGTAGCTACATGATCATTGCATGATCAGCCACGTGAGTAGTGCATGATAGCCACGTGATCACTGCATGATCAGTCACGTGATCAGTGCATGATCAGTCATGTGACCAGTACATGGTAGCTGCGTGATCATGGCATGATCAGCCACGTGAGCAGTGCATGATAGCCACGTGATCAGTGCATGATCAGACACGTGATCAGTGCATGATCAGTCACGTGATCAGTGCATGATCAGCCACGTGATCAGTGCATGATCAGGCACGTGATCAGTGTATGTCAGCCACGTGATCAGTGCATGATAGCCACGTGATCAGTGCATGATCAGTCACGTGATCAGTGCATGATCAGTTACGTGATCAGTGCATGATCAGCCACGTGATCAGTGCATGATCAGCCACGTGATCAGTGCATGATCAATTACGTGATCAGTGCATGATCAGTCACGTGACCAGTACATGGTAGCTACGTGATCATTGCATGATCAGCCACGTGATCAGTGCATGATAGCCACGTGATCAGTGCATGATAGCCACGTGATCAGTGCATGATCAGTCATGTGATACGTGTGTGATCAGCCACGTGATCAGTGCATGATATCCACGTGATCAGTGCATGACAGCCACGTGATCAGTGCATGAGAGCCACGTGATCAGTGCATGATCAGTCACGTGATACATGTGTGATCAGCCACGTGATCAGTGCATGATGAGCCACGTGATCAGTGCAGGATCAATTACGTGATCAGTGCATGATCAGTCACGTGACCAGTACATGGTTGCTACGTGATCGTTGCATGATCAGCCACGTGAGCAGAGCATGATAGCCACGTGATCAGTGCATGATCAGTCACGTGATCAGTACATGATCAGTCACGTGAACAGTGCATGATCATTTACGTGATCTTTGCATGATCAGTCACGTGACCAGTATATGGTTGCTACGTGATCATTCCATGACGAGCCACGTGAGCAGTGCATGATAGCCACGTGATGTGTGCATGAGTTACGTGAGCAGAGTATGATCAGCCACGTGATCAGTGCATGAGTGCCACGTGATCAGTGCATGATATGTCACGTGACAGGTGTGTGATCAGCCACGTGAACAGTGCATGTTCAGCCACGTGATCAGTGCATGATAGCCACGTGATCAGTGCATGATCAGTTACGTGAGCAGTGTATGATCAGCCACGTGATCAGTGCATGGTCAGACACGTGATCAGTGTATGATCAGCCACGTGATCAGTGCATGATCATCACGTGATCAGTGCATGATCAGCCACGTGATCAGTGCATGATCAGCCACGTGATCAGTGCATGATCAGTCACGTGATCAGTGCATGATAGCGTGATCAGTGCATGATCAGCCACGTGATCAGTGCATGATCAGCCACGTGATCAGTGCATGATCACGTGATCAGTGCATGATCAGTCACGTGATCAGTACATGATAGCTACGTGATCATTGCATGATCAGCCACGTGATCAGTGCATGATAGCCACGTGATCAGTGCATGATCAGCCACGTGATCAGTGCATGATCAGTCATGTGATCAGTGCATGATCAGCCACGTGATCAGTGCATGATAGCCACGTGATCAGTGCATGATCAGCCACGTGATCAGTGCATGATAGCCACGTGATCAGTGCATGATCAGTCACGTGATCAGTGTGATCAGCCACGTGATCAGTGCATGATCAGCCACGTGATCAGTGCATGATCAGTCACGTGATCAGTGCATGATCAGTCACGTGATCAGTGCATGATCAGCACGTGATCAGTGCATGATCAGCCACGTGATCAGTGCATGATAGCCACGTGATCAGTGCATGATCAGTCACGTGATCAGTGCATGATCAGCCACGTGATCAGTGCATGATAGCCACGTGATCAGTGCATGATCAGTCACGTGATCAGTGCATGATCAGTCACGTGATCAGTGCATGATAGCACGTGATCAGTGCATGATCAGCCACGTGATCAGTGCATGATAGCCACGTGATCAGTGCATGATCAGTCACGTGATCAGTGCATGATCAGTCACGTGACCAGTACATGGTAGCTACGTGATCAGTGCATGATCAGCCACGTGATCAGTGCATGATAGCCACGTGATCAGTGCATGATCAGTCACGTGATCAGTGCATGATCAGTCACGTGATCAGTGCATGATCAGCCACGTGATCAGTGCATGATCAGTCACGTGATCAGTGCATGATCAGTCACGTGATCAGTGCATGATCAGCCACGTGATCAGTGCATGATCAGCCACGTGATGCAGTGCATGATCAGCCACGTGATCAGTGCATGATGCCACGTGATCAGTGCATGATATGTCACGTGACAGGTGTGTGATCAGCCACGTGAACAGTGCATGTTCAGCCACGTGATCAGTGCATGATAGCCACGTGATCAGTGCATGATCAGTTACGTGAGCAGTGTATGATCAGCCACGTGATCAGTGCATGGTCAGACACGTGAACAGTGTATGATCAGCCACGTGATCAGTGCATGATATCCAAGTGATCAGTGCATGATCATCACGTGATCAGTGTATGATCAGCCACGTGAACAGTGCATGCTCAGTCACGTGATCTGGGCCTGCTGAGCTGCGTGATTACTGTCTGCTCATCTGCTTGACAATTGCCAGCTGAGCTGCACGATTCCTGCCTGTCATCTGCTTGACAATTGCCAGCTGTGCTGCGTAATTCCTGCCTGCTCAGCTGCTTGATTATTGCCAGCTGAGCAGCATGATTCCTCACACCTGAGTTCCATGATTATTGCCTGCTGACTGTTTGATTCGTGCCTACTCAGCTCTTTGTTTATTGCCTCCAGAGGCACATGATCAGTGTATGATAGCAAACATGATCAGCGCATGATCAGTCACATGATCAGCGCCATTAAGTCACGTGATCACTACATGATAGTCATGTGATCAGTCCATGCTCAGTCACGGTATCAGTGCATGATCAGCCACGTGATCAGTGCATGATCTGTCACAAGATTAGTGTATGATCATCCACGTGATCAGTGCATGGGCAGTCATGTGATCAGTGCATGATATAGACGTGATCAGTGCATGATCAGTCTCGTGATCAGTGCATGATAGCCACGTGATCAGTGCATGATCAGTCACCTGATGGGTGTATGATCATTCACGTGACCTGTACATGGTAGCTACATGATCATTGCATGATCAGCCACGTGAGTAGTGCATGATAGCCACGTGATCACTGCATGATCAGTCACGTGATCAGTGCATGATCAGTCATGTGACCAGTACATGGTAGCTGCGTGATCATGGCATGATCAGCCACGTGAGCAGTGCATGATAGCCACGTGATCAGTGCATGATCAGACACGTGATCAGTGCATGATCAGTCACGTGATCAGTGCATGATCAGCCACGTGATCAGTGCATGACCAGGCACGTGATCAGTGTATGTCAGCCAAGTGATCAGTGCATGATAGCCACGTGATCAGTGCATGATCAGTCACGTGATCAGTGCATGATCAGTTATGTGATCAGTGTATGATCAGCCACGTGATCAGTGCATGATCAGCCACGTGATCAGTGCATGATCAATTACGTGATCAGTGCATGATCAGTCACGTGACCAGTACATGGTAGCTACGTGATCATTGCATGATCAGCCACGTGATCAGTGCATGATAGCCACGTGATCAGTGCATGATAGCCACGTGATCAGTGCATGATCAGTCATGTGATACGTGTGTGATCAGCCACGTGATCAGTGCATGATATCCACGTGATCAGTGCATGACAGCCACGTGATCAGTGCATGAGAGCCACGTGATCAGTGCATGATCAGTCACGTGATACATGTGTGATCAGCCACGTGATCAGTGCATGATGAGCCACGTGATCAGTGCAGGATCAATTACGTGATCAGTGCATGATCAGTCACGTGACCAGTACATGGTTGCTACGTGATCGTTGCATGATCAGCCACGTGAGCAGAGCATGATAGCCACGTGATCAGTGCATGATCAGTCACGTGATCAGTACATGATCAGTCACGTGAACAGTGCATGATCATTTACGTGATCTTTGCATGATCAGTCACGTGACCAGTATATGGTTGCTACGTGATCATTCCATGACGAGCCACGTGAGCAGTGCATGATAGCCACGTGATGTGTGCATGAGTTACGTGAGCAGAGTATGATCAGCCACGTGATCAGTGCATGAGTGCCACGTGATCAGTGCATGATATGTCACGTGACAGGTGTGTGATCAGCCACGTGAACAGTGCATGTTCAGCCACGTGATCAGTGCATGATAGCCACGTGATCAGTGCATGATCAGTTACGTGAGCAGTGTATGATCAGCCACGTGATCAGTGCATGGTCAGACACGTGAACAGTGTATGATCAGCCACGTGATCAGTGCATGATATCCAAGTGATCAGTGCATGATCATCACGTGATCAGTGTATGATCAGCCACGTGAACAGTGCATGCTCAGTCACGTGATCTGGGCCTGCTGAGCTGCGTGATTACTGTCTGCTCATCTGCTTGACAATGATGCCACTGATCTGCATGATCCTGCCTGTCAGTGCTTGACAATTGCCAGCTGTGCTGCGTGATCCTGCCTGATCAGCCACTGATCATTGCATGATAGCACTGATCCTGCATGATTCCATGATTATTGCCTGCTGACTGTTTGATTCGTGCCTACTCAGCTCTTTGTTTATTGCCTCCAGAGGCACATGATCAGTGTATGATAGCAAACATGATCAGCGCATGATCAGTCACATGATCAGCGCCATTAAGTCACGTGATCACTACATGATAGTCATGTGATCAGTCCATGCTCAGTCACGGTATCAGTGCATGATCAGCCACGTGATCAGTGCATGATCTGTCACAAGATTAGTGTATGATCATCCACGTGATCAGTGCATGGCAGTCATGTGATCAGTGCATGATATAGACGTGATCAGTGCATGATCAGTCTCGTGATCAGTGCATGATAGCCACGTGATCAGTGCATGATCAGTCACCTGATGGGTGTATGATCATTCACGTGACCTGTACATGGTAGCTACATGATCATTGCATGATCAGCCACGTGAGTAGTGCATGATAGCCACGTGATCAGTGCATGATCAGTCACGTGATCAGTGCATGATCAGTCATGTGACCAGTACATGGTAGCTGCGTGATCATGGCATGATCAGCCACGTGAGCAGTGCATGATAGCCACGTGATCAGTGCATGATCAGTCACGTGATCAGTGCATGATCAGTCACGTGATCAGTGCATGATCAGCCACGTGATCAGTGCATGATCAGGCACGTGATCAGTGCATGATCAGTCACGTGATCAGTGCATGATCAGCACGTGATCAGTGCATGATCAGCCACGTGATCAGTGCATGATCAGCCACGTGATCAGTGCATGATCAGCCACGTGATCAGTGCATGATCAGTCACGTGATCAGTGCATGATCAGCCACGTGATCAGTGCATGATCAGCCACGTGATCAGTGCATGATAGCCACGTGATCAGTGCATGATAGCCACGTGATCAGTGCATGATCAGTCATGTGATACGTGTGTGATCAGCCACGTGATCAGTGCATGATATCCACGTGATCAGTGCATGACAGCCACGTGATCAGTGCATGAGAGCCACGTGATCAGTGCATGATCAGTCACGTGATACATGTGTGATCAGCCACGTGATCAGTGCATGATGAGCCACGTGATCAGTGCATGATCAATTACATGATCCGTGCATGATCAGTCACGTGACCAGTACATGGTTGCTACGTGATCGTTGCATGATCAGCCACGTGAGCAGTGCATGATAGTCACGTGATCAGTACATGATCAGTCACGTGAACAGTGCATGATCATTTACGTGATCTTTGCATGATCAGTCACGTGACCAGTATATGGTTGCTACGTGATCATTCCATGACGAGCCACGTGAGCAGTGCATGATAGCCACGTGATGTGTGCATGAGTTACGTGAGCAGAGTATGATCAGCCACGTGATCAGTGCATGAGTGCCACGTGATCAGTGCATGATATGTCACGTGACAGGTGTGTGATCAGCCACGTGAACAGTGCATGTTCAGCCACGTGATCAGTGCATGATAGCCACGTGATCAGTGCATGATCAGTTACGTGAGCAGTGTATGATCAGCCACGTGATCAGTGCATGGTCAGACACGTGAACAGTGTATGATCAGCCACGTGATCAGTGCATGATATCCAAGTGATCAGTGCATGATCATCACGTGATCAGTGTATGATCAGCCACGTGAACAGTGCATGCTCAGTCACGTGATCTGGGCCTGCTGAGCTGCGTGATTACTGTCTGCTCATCTGCTTGACAATTGCCAGCTGAGCTGCACGATTCCTGCCTGTCATCTGCTTGACAATTGCCAGCTGTGCTGCGTAATTCCTGCCTGCTCAGCTGCTTGATTATTGCCAGCTGAGCAGCATGATTCCTCACACCTGAGTTCCATGATTATTGCCTGCTGACTGTTTGATTCGTGCCTACTCAGCTCTTTGTTTATTGCCTCCAGAGGCACATGATCAGTGTATGATAGCAAACATGATCAGCGCATGATCAGTCACATGATCAGCGCCATTAAGTCACGTGATCACTACATGATAGTCATGTGATCAGTCCATGCTCAGTCACGGTATCAGTGCATGATCAGCCACGTGATCAGTGCATGATCTGTCACAAGATTAGTGTATGATCATCCACGTGATCAGTGCATGGGCAGTCATGTGATCAGTGCATGATATAGACGTGATCAGTGCATGATCAGTCTCGTGATCAGTGCATGATAGCCACGTGATCAGTGCATGATCAGTCACCTGATGGGTGTATGATCATTCACGTGACCTGTACATGGTAGCTACATGATCATTGCATGATCAGCCACGTGAGTAGTGCATGATAGCCACGTGATCACTGCATGATCAGTCACGTGATCAGTGCATGATCAGTCATGTGACCAGTACATGGTAGCTGCGTGATCATGGCATGATCAGCCACGTGAGCAGTGCATGATCAGCCACGTGATCAGTGCATGATCAGTCACGTGATCAGTGCATGATCAGCCACGTGATCAGTGCATGATCAGGCACGTGATCAGTGCATGTCAGCCACGTGATCAGTGCATGATAGCCACGTGATCAGTGCATGATCAGTCACGTGATCAGTGCATGATCAGTTACGTGATCAGTGCATGATCAGCCACGTGATCAGTGCATGATCAGCCACATGATCAGTGCATGATCAATTACGTGATCAGTGCATGATCAGTCACGTGACCAGTACATGGTAGCTACGTGATCATTGCATGATCAGCCACGTGATCAGTGCATGATAGCCACGTGATCAGTGCATGATCAGTCATGTGATACGTGTGTGATCAGCCACGTGATCAGTGCATGATATCCACGTGATCAGTGCATGACAGCCACGTGATCAGTGCATGAGAGCCACGTGATCAGTGCATGATCAGTCACGTGATACATGTGTGATCAGCCACGTGATCAGTGCATGATGAGCCACGTGATCAGTGCAGGATCAATTACGTGATCAGTGCATGATCAGTCACGTGACCAGTACATGGTTGCTACGTGATCGTTGCATGATCAGCCACGTGAGCAGAGCATGATAGCCACGTGATCAGTGCATGATCAGTCACGTGATCAGTACATGATCAGTCACGTGAACAGTGCATGATCATTTACGTGATCTTTGCATGATCAGTCACGTGACCAGTATATGGTTGCTACGTGATCATTCCATGACGAGCCACGTGAGCAGTGCATGATAGCCACGTGATGTGTGCATGAGTTACGTGAGCAGAGTATGATCAGCCACGTGATCAGTGCATGAGTGCCACGTGATCAGTGCATGATATGTCACGTGACAGGTGTGTGATCAGCCACGTGAACAGTGCATGTTCAGCCACGTGATCAGTGCATGATAGCCACGTGATCAGTGCATGATCAGTTACGTGAGCAGTGTATGATCAGCCACGTGATCAGTGCATGGTCAGACACGTGAACAGTGTATGATCAGCCACGTGATCAGTGCATGATATCCAAGTGATCAGTGCATGATCATCACGTGATCAGTGTATGATCAGCCACGTGAACAGTGCATGCTCAGTCACGTGATCTGGGCCTGCTGAGCTGCGTGATTACTGTCTGCTCATCTGCTTGACAATTGCCAGCTGAGCTGCACGATTCCTGCCTGTCATCTGCTTGACAATTGCCAGCTGTGCTGCGTAATTCCTGCCTGCTCAGCTGCTTGATTATTGCCAGCTGAGCAGCATGATTCCTCACACCTGAGTTCCATGATTATTGCCTGCTGACTGTTTGATTCGTGCCTACTCAGCTCTTTGTTTATTGCCTCCAGAGGCACATGATCAGTGTATGATAGCAAACATGATCAGCGCATGATCAGTCACATGATCAGCGCCATTAAGTCACGTGATCACTACATGATAGTCATGTGATCAGTCCATGCTCAGTCACGGTATCAGTGCATGATCAGCCACGTGATCAGTGCATGATCTGTCACAAGATTAGTGTATGATCATCCACGTGATCAGTGCATGGGCAGTCATGTGATCAGTGCATGATATAGACGTGATCAGTGCATGATCAGTCTCGTGATCAGTGCATGATAGCCACGTGATCAGTGCATGATCAGTCACCTGATGGGTGTATGATCATTCACGTGACCTGTACATGGTAGCTACATGATCATTGCATGATCAGCCACGTGAGTAGTGCATGATAGCCACGTGATCACTGCATGATCAGTCACGTGATCAGTGCATGATCAGTCATGTGACCAGTACATGGTAGCTGCGTGATCATGGCATGATCAGCCACGTGAGCAGTGCATGATAGCCACGTGATCAGTGCATGATCAGTCACGTGATCAGTGCATGATCAGTCACGTGATCAGTGCATGATCAGCCACGTGATCAGTGCATGATCAGCCACGTGATCAGTGCATGATAGCCACGTGATCAGTGCATGATCAGTCACGTGATCAGTGCATGATCAGTCACGTGATCAGTGCATGATCAGCCACGTGATCAGTGCATGATCAGCCACGTGATCAGTGCATGATCAATTACGTGATCAGTGCATGATCAGTCACGTGATCAGTGCATGATAGCTACGTGATCAGTGCATGATCAGCCACGTGATCAGTGCATGATAGCCACGTGATCAGTGCATGATCAGTCATGTGATACGTGTGTGATCAGCCACGTGATCAGTGCATGATATCCACGTGATCAGTGCATGACAGCCACGTGATCAGTGCATGAGAGCCACGTGATCAGTGCATGATCAGTCACGTGATACATGTGTGATCAGCCACGTGATCAGTGCATGATGAGCCACGTGATCAGTGCATGATCAATTACGTGATCAGTGCATGATCAGTCACGTGACCAGTACATGGTTGCTACGTGATCGTTGCATGATCAGCCACGTGAGCAGTGCATGATAGCCACGTGATCAGTGCATGATCAGTCACGTGATCAGTGCATGATCAGTCACGTGATCAGTGCATGATCAGCCACGTGATCAGTGCATGATCAGCCACGTGATCAGTGCATGATCAGCCACGTGATCAGTGCATGATCAGCCACGTGATCAGTGCATGGTCAGACACGTGAACAGTGTATGATCAGCCACGTGATCAGTGCATGATATCCAAGTGATCAGTGCATGATCATCACGTGATCAGTGTATGATCAGCCACGTGAACAGTGCATGCTCAGTCACGTGATCTGGGCCTGCTGAGCTGCGTGATTACTGTCTGCTCATCTGCTTGACAATTGCCAGCTGAGCTGCACGATTCCTGCCTGTCATCTGCTTGACAATTGCCAGCTGTGCTGCGTAATTCCTGCCTGCTCAGCTGCTTGATTATTGCCAGCTGAGCAGCATGATTCCTCACACCTGAGTTCCATGATTATTGCCTGCTGACTGTTTGATTCGTGCCTACTCAGCTCTTTGTTTATTGCCTCCAGAGGCACATGATCAGTGTATGATAGCAAACATGATCAGCGCATGATCAGTCACATGATCAGCGCCATTAAGTCACGTGATCACTACATGATAGTCATGTGATCAGTCCATGCTCAGTCACGGTATCAGTGCATGATCAGCCACGTGATCAGTGCATGATCTGTCACAAGATTAGTGTATGATCATCCACGTGATCAGTGCATGGGCAGTCATGTGATCAGTGCATGATATAGACGTGATCAGTGCATGATCAGTCTCGTGATCAGTGCATGATAGCCACGTGATCAGTGCATGATCAGTCACCTGATGGGTGTATGATCATTCACGTGACCTGTACATGGTAGCTACATGATCATTGCATGATCAGCCACGTGAGTAGTGCATGATAGCCACGTGATCACTGCATGATCAGTCACGTGATCAGTGCATGATCAGTCATGTGACCAGTACATGGTAGCTGCGTGATCATGGCATGATCAGCCACGTGAGCAGTGCATGATAGCCACGTGATCAGTGCATGATCAGACACGTGATCAGTGCATGATCAGTCACGTGATCAGTGCATGATCAGCCACGTGATCAGTGCATGATCAGGCACGTGATCAGTGTATGTCAGCCACGTGATCAGTGCATGATAGCCACGTGATCAGTGCATGATCAGTCACGTGATCAGTGCATGATCAGTTACGTGATCAGTGCATGATCAGCCACGTGATCAGTGCATGATCAGCCACGTGATCAGTGCATGATCAATTACGTGATCAGTGCATGATCAGTCACGTGACCAGTACATGGTAGCTACGTGATCATTGCATGATCAGCCACGTGATCAGTGCATGATAGCCACGTGATCAGTGCATGATAGCCACGTGATCAGTGCATGATCAGTCATGTGATACGTGTGTGATCAGCCACGTGATCAGTGCATGATATCCACGTGATCAGTGCATGACAGCCACGTGATCAGTGCATGAGAGCCACGTGATCAGTGCATGATCAGTCACGTGATACATGTGTGATCAGCCACGTGATCAGTGCATGATGAGCCACGTGATCAGTGCATGATCAATTACGTGATCAGTGCATGATCAGTCACGTGACCAGTACATGGTTGCTACGTGATCGTTGCATGATCAGCCACGTGAGCAGAGCATGATAGCCACGTGATCAGTGCATGATCAGTCACGTGATCAGTACATGATCAGTCACGTGAACAGTGCATGATCATTTACGTGATCTTTGCATGATCAGTCACGTGACCAGTATATGGTTGCTACGTGATCATTCCATGACGAGCCACGTGAGCAGTGCATGATAGCCACGTGATGTGTGCATGAGTTACGTGAGCAGAGTATGATCAGCCACGTGATCAGTGCATGAGTGCCACGTGATCAGTGCATGATATGTCACGTGACAGGTGTGTGATCAGCCACGTGAACAGTGCATGTTCAGCCACGTGATCAGTGCATGATAGCCACGTGATCAGTGCATGATCAGTTACGTGAGCAGTGTATGATCAGCCACGTGATCAGTGCATGGTCAGACACGTGAACAGTGTATGATCAGCCACGTGATCAGTGCATGATATCCAAGTGATCAGTGCATGATCATCACGTGATCAGTGTATGATCAGCCACGTGAACAGTGCATGCTCAGTCACGTGATCTGGGCCTGCTGAGCTGCGTGATTACTGTCTGCTCATCTGCTTGACAATTGCCAGCTGAGCTGCACGATTCCTGCCTGTCATCTGCTTGACAATTGCCAGCTGTGCTGCGTAATTCCTGCCTGCTCAGCTGCTTGATTATTGCCAGCTGAGCAGCATGATTCCTCACACCTGAGTTCCATGATTATTGCCTGCTGACTGTTTGATTCGTGCCTACTCAGCTCTTTGTTTATTGCCTCCAGAGGCACATGATCAGTGTATGATAGCAAACATGATCAGCGCATGATCAGTCACATGATCAGCGCCATTAAGTCACGTGATCACTACATGATAGTCATGTGATCAGTCCATGCTCAGTCACGGTATCAGTGCATGATCAGCCACGTGATCAGTGCATGATCTGTCACAAGATTAGTGTATGATCATCCACGTGATCAGTGCATGGGCAGTCATGTGATCAGTGCATGATATAGACGTGATCAGTGCATGATCAGTCTCGTGATCAGTGCATGATAGCCACGTGATCAGTGCATGATCAGTCACCTGATGGGTGTATGATCATTCACGTGACCTGTACATGGTAGCTACATGATCATTGCATGATCAGCCACGTGAGTAGTGCATGATAGCCACGTGATCAGTGCATGATCAGTCACGTGATCAGTGCATGATCAGTCATGTGACCAGTACATGGTAGCTGCGTGATCATGGCATGATCAGCCACGTGAGCAGTGCATGATAGCCACGTGATCAGTGCATGATCAGACACGTGATCAGTGCATGATCAGTCACGTGATCAGTGCATGATCAGCCACGTGATCAGTGCATGATCAGGCACGTGATCAGTGTATGTCAGCCACGTGATCAGTGCATGATAGCCACGTGATCAGTGCATGATCAGTCACGTGATCAGTGCATGATCAGTTACGTGATCAGTGCATGATCAGCCACGTGATCAGTGCATGATCAGCCACGTGATCAGTGCATGATCAATTACGTGATCAGTGCATGATCAGTCACGTGACCAGTACATGGTAGCTACGTGATCATTGCATGATCAGCCACGTGATCAGTGCATGATAGCCACGTGATCAGTGCATGATAGCCACGTGATCAGTGCATGATCAGTCATGTGATACGTGTGTGATCAGCCACGTGATCAGTGCATGATATCCACGTGATCAGTGCATGACAGCCACGTGATCAGTGCATGAGAGCCACGTGATCAGTGCATGATCAGTCACGTGATACATGTGTGATCAGCCACGTGATCAGTGCATGATGAGCCACGTGATCAGTGCAGGATCAATTACGTGATCAGTGCATGATCAGTCACGTGACCAGTACATGGTTGCTACGTGATCGTTGCATGATCAGCCACGTGAGCAGTGCATGATAGCCACGTGATCAGTGCATGATCAGTCACGTGATCAGTACATGATCAGTCACGTGAACAGTGCATGATCATTTACGTGATCTTTGCATGATCAGTCACGTGACCAGTATATGGTTGCTACGTGATCATTCCATGACGAGCCACGTGAGCAGTGCATGATAGCCACGTGATGTGTGCATGAGTTACGTGAGCAGAGTATGATCAGCCACGTGATCAGTGCATGAGTGCCACGTGATCAGTGCATGATATGTCACGTGACAGGTGTGTGATCAGCCACGTGAACAGTGCATGTTCAGCCACGTGATCAGTGCATGATAGCCACGTGATCAGTGCATGATCAGTTACGTGAGCAGTGTATGATCAGCCACGTGATCAGTGCATGGTCAGACACGTGAACAGTGTATGATCAGCCACGTGATCAGTGCATGATATCCAAGTGATCAGTGCATGATCATCACGTGATCAGTGTATGATCAGCCACGTGAACAGTGCATGCTCAGTCACGTGATCTGGGCCTGCTGAGCTGCGTGATTACTGTCTGCTCATCTGCTTGACAATTGCCAGCTGAGCTGCACGATTCCTGCCTGTCATCTGCTTGACAATTGCCAGCTGTGCTGCGTAATTCCTGCCTGCTCAGCTGCTTGATTATTGCCAGCTGAGCAGCATGATTCCTCACACCTGAGTTCCATGATTATTGCCTGCTGACTGTTTGATTCGTGCCTACTCAGCTCTTTGTTTATTGCCTCCAGAGGCACATGATCAGTGTATGATAGCAAACATGATCAGCGCATGATCAGTCACATGATCAGCGCCATTAAGTCACGTGATCACTACATGATAGTCATGTGATCAGTCCATGCTCAGTCACGGTATCAGTGCATGATCAGCCACGTGATCAGTGCATGATCTGTCACATGATTAGTGTATGATCATCCACGTGATCAGTGCATGGGCAGTCATGTGATCAGTGCATGATATAGACGTGATCAGTGCATGATCAGTCTCGTGATCAGTGCATGATAGCCACGTGATCAGTGCATGATCAGTCACCTGATGGGTGTATGATCATTCACGTGACCTGTACATGGTAGCTACATGATCATTGCATGATCAGCCACGTGAGTAGTGCATGATAGCCACGTGATCACTGCATGATCAGTCACGTGATCAGTGCATGATCAGTCATGTGACCAGTACATGGTAGCTGCGTGATCATGCATGATCAGCCACGTGAGCAGTGCATGATAGCCACGTGATCAGTGCATGATCAGACACGTGATCAGTGCATGATCAGTCACGTGATCAGTGCATGATCAGCCACGTGATCAGTGCATGATCAGGCACGTGATCAGTGTATGTCAGCCACGTGATCAGTGCATGATAGCCACGTGATCAGTGCATGATCAGTCACGTGATCAGTGCATGATCAGTTACGTGATCAGTGCATGATCAGCCACGTGATCAGTGCATGATCAGCCACGTGATCAGTGCATGATCAATTACGTGATCAGTGCATGATCAGTCACGTGACCAGTACATGGTAGCTACGTGATCATTGCATGATCAGCCACGTGATCAGTGCATGATAGCCACGTGATCAGTGCATGATAGCCACGTGATCAGTGCATGATCAGTCATGTGATACGTGTGTGATCAGCCACGTGATCAGTGCATGATATCCACGTGATCAGTGCATGACAGCCACGTGATCAGTGCATGAGAGCCACGTGATCAGTGCATGATCAGTCACGTGATACATGTGTGATCAGCCACGTGATCAGTGCATGATGAGCCACGTGATCAGTGCAGGATCAATTACGTGATCAGTGCATGATCAGTCACGTGACCAGTACATGGTTGCTACGTGATCGTTGCATGATCAGCCACGTGAGCAGTGCATGATAGCCACGTGATCAGTGCATGATCAGTCACGTGATCAGTACATGATCAGTCACGTGAACAGTGCATGATCATTTACGTGATCTTTGCATGATCAGTCACGTGACCAGTATATGGTTGCTACGTGATCATTCCATGACGAGCCACGTGAGCAGTGCATGATAGCCACGTGATGTGTGCATGAGTTACGTGAGCAGAGTATGATCAGCCACGTGATCAGTGCATGAGTGCCACGTGATCAGTGCATGATATGTCACGTGACAGGTGTGTGATCAGCCACGTGAACAGTGCATGTTCAGCCACGTGATCAGTGCATGATAGCCACGTGATCAGTGCATGATCAGTTACGTGAGCAGTGTATGATCAGCCACGTGATCAGTGCATGGTCAGACACGTGAACAGTGTATGATCAGCCACGTGATCAGTGCATGATATCCAAGTGATCAGTGCATGATCATCACGTGATCAGTGTATGATCAGCCACGTGAACAGTGCATGCTCAGTCACGTGATCTGGGCCTGCTGAGCTGCGTGATTACTGTCTGCTCATCTGCTTGACAATTGCCAGCTGAGCTGCACGATTCCTGCCTGTCATCTGCTTGACAATTGCCAGCTGTGCTGCGTAATTCCTGCCTGCTCAGCTGCTTGATTATTGCCAGCTGAGCAGCATGATTCCTCACACCTGAGTTCCATGATTATTGCCTGCTGACTGTTTGATTCGTGCCTACTCAGCTCTTTGTTTATTGCCTCCAGAGGCACATGATCAGTGTATGATAGCAAACATGATCAGCGCATGATCAGTCACATGATCAGCGCCATTAAGTCACGTGATCACTACATGATAGTCATGTGATCAGTCCATGCTCAGTCACGGTATCAGTGCATGATCAGCCACGTGATCAGTGCATGATCTGTCACATGATTAGTGTATGATCATCCACGTGATCAGTGCATGGGCAGTCATGTGATCAGTGCATGATATAGACGTGATCAGTGCATGATCAGTCTCGTGATCAGTGCATGATAGCCACGTGATCAGTGCATGATCAGTCACCTGATGGGTGTATGATCATTCACGTGACCTGTACATGGTAGCTACATGATCATTGCATGATCAGCCACGTGAGTAGTGCATGATAGCCACGTGATCACTGCATGATCAGTCACGTGATCAGTGCATGATCAGTCATGTGACCAGTACATGGTAGCTGCGTGATCATGGCATGATCAGCCACGTGAGCAGTGCATGATAGCCACGTGATCAGTGCATGATCAGACACGTGATCAGTGCATGATCAGTCACGTGATCAGTGCATGATCAGCCACGTGATCAGTGCATGATCAGGCACGTGATCAGTGTATGTCAGCCACGTGATCAGTGCATGATAGCCACGTGATCAGTGCATGATCAGTCACGTGATCAGTGCATGATCAGTTACGTGATCAGTGCATGATCAGCCACGTGATCAGTGCATGATCAGCCACATGATCAGTGCATGATCAATTACGTGATCAGTGCATGATCAGTCACGTGACCAGTACATGGTAGCTACGTGATCATTGCATGATCAGCCACGTGATCAGTGCATGATAGCCACGTGATCAGTGCATGATAGCCACGTGATCAGTGCATGATCAGTCATGTGATACGTGTGTGATCAGCCACGTGATCAGTGCATGATATCCACGTGATCAGTGCATGACAGCCACGTGATCAGTGCATGAGAGCCACGTGATCAGTGCATGATCAGTCACGTGATACATGTGTGATCAGCCACGTGATCAGTGCATGATGAGCCACGTGATCAGTGCAGGATCAATTACGTGATCAGTGCATGATCAGTCACGTGACCAGTACATGGTTGCTACGTGATCGTTGCATGATCAGCCACGTGAGCAGTGCATGATAGCCACGTGATCAGTGCATGATCAGTCACGTGATCAGTACATGATCAGTCACGTGAACAGTGCATGATCATTTACGTGATCTTTGCATGATCAGTCACGTGACCAGTATATGGTTGCTACGTGATCATTCCATGACGAGCCACGTGAGCAGTGCATGATAGCCACGTGATGTGTGCATGAGTTACGTGAGCAGAGTATGATCAGCCACGTGATCAGTGCATGAGTGCCACGTGATCAGTGCATGATATGTCACGTGACAGGTGTGTGATCAGCCACGTGAACAGTGCATGTTCAGCCACGTGATCAGTGCATGATAGCCACGTGATCAGTGCATGATCAGTTACGTGAGCAGTGTATGATCAGCCACGTGATCAGTGCATGGTCAGACACGTGAACAGTGTATGATCAGCCACGTGATCAGTGCATGATATCCAAGTGATCAGTGCATGATCATCACGTGATCAGTGTATGATCAGCCACGTGAACAGTGCATGCTCAGTCACGTGATCTGGGCCTGCTGAGCTGCGTGATTACTGTCTGCTCATCTGCTTGACAATTGCCAGCTGAGCTGCACGATTCCTGCCTGTCATCTGCTTGACAATTGCCAGCTGTGCTGCGTAATTCCTGCCTGCTCAGCTGCTTGATTATTGCCAGCTGAGCAGCATGATTCCTCACACCTGAGTTCCATGATTATTGCCTGCTGACTGTTTGATTCGTGCCTACTCAGCTCTTTGTTTATTGCCTCCAGAGGCACATGATCAGTGTATGATAGCAAACATGATCAGCGCATGATCAGTCACATGATCAGCGCCATTAAGTCACGTGATCACTACATGATAGTCATGTGATCAGTCCATGCTCAGTCACGGTATCAGTGCATGATCAGCCACGTGATCAGTGCATGATCTGTCACAAGATTAGTGTATGATCATCCACGTGATCAGTGCATGGGCAGTCATGTGATCAGTGCATGATATAGACGTGATCAGTGCATGATCAGTCTCGTGATCAGTGCATGATAGCCACGTGATCAGTGCATGATCAGTCACCTGATGGGTGTATGATCATTCACGTGACCTGTACATGGTAGCTACATGATCATTGCATGATCAGCCACGTGAGTAGTGCATGATAGCCACGTGATCACTGCATGATCAGTCACGTGATCAGTGCATGATCAGTCATGTGACCAGTACATGGTAGCTGCGTGATCATGGCATGATCAGCCACGTGAGCAGTGCATGATAGCCACGTGATCAGTGCATGATCAGTCACGTGATCAGTGCATGATCAGTCACGTGATCAGTGCATGATCAGCCACGTGATCAGTGCATGATAGCCACGTGATCAGTGCATGATCAGTCACGTGATCAGTGCATGATCAGTCACGTGATCAGTGCATGATCAGCCACGTGATCAGTGCATGATCAGCCACGTGATCAGTGCATGATCAATTACGTGATCAGTGCATGATCAGTCACGTGACCAGTACATGGTAGCTACGTGATCATTGCATGATCAGCCACGTGATCAGTGCATGATAGCCACGTGATCAGTGCATGATAGCCACGTGATCAGTGCATGATCAGTCATGTGATACGTGTGTGATCAGCCACGTGATCAGTGCATGATATCCACGTGATCAGTGCATGACAGCCACGTGATCAGTGCATGAGAGCCACGTGATCAGTGCATGATCAGTCACGTGATACATGTGTGATCAGCCACGTGATCAGTGCATGATGAGCCACGTGATCAGTGCATGATCAATTACGTGATCAGTGCATGATCAGTCACGTGACCAGTACATGGTTGCTACGTGATCGTTGCATGATCAGCCACGTGAGCAGTGCATGATAGCCACGTGATCAGTGCATGATCAGTCACGTGATCAGTACATGATCAGTCACGTGAACAGTGCATGATCATTTACGTGATCTTTGCATGATCAGTCACGTGACCAGTATATGGTTGCTACGTGATCATTCCATGACGAGCCACGTGAGCAGTGCATGATAGCCACGTGATGTGTGCATGAGTTACGTGAGCAGAGTATGATCAGCCACGTGATCAGTGCATGAGTGCCACGTGATCAGTGCATGATATGTCACGTGACAGGTGTGTGATCAGCCACGTGAACAGTGCATGTTCAGCCACGTGATCAGTGCATGATAGCCACGTGATCAGTGCATGATCAGTTACGTGAGCAGTGTATGATCAGCCACGTGATCAGTGCATGGTCAGACACGTGAACAGTGTATGATCAGCCACGTGATCAGTGCATGATATCCAAGTGATCAGTGCATGATCATCACGTGATCAGTGTATGATCAGCCACGTGAACAGTGCATGCTCAGTCACGTGATCTGGGCCTGCTGAGCTGCGTGATTACTGTCTGCTCATCTGCTTGACAATTGCCAGCTGAGCTGCACGATTCCTGCCTGTCATCTGCTTGACAATTGCCAGCTGTGCTGCGTAATTCCTGCCTGCTCAGCTGCTTGATTATTGCCAGCTGAGCAGCATGATTCCTCACACCTGAGTTCCATGATTATTGCCTGCTGACTGTTTGATTCGTGCCTACTCAGCTCTTTGTTTATTGCCTCCAGAGGCACATGATCAGTGTATGATAGCAAACATGATCAGCGCATGATCAGTCACATGATCAGCGCCATTAAGTCACGTGATCACTACATGATAGTCATGTGATCAGTCCATGCTCAGTCACGGTATCAGTGCATGATCAGCCACGTGATCAGTGCATGATCTGTCACATGATTAGTGTATGATCATCCACGTGATCAGTGCATGGGCAGTCATGTGATCAGTGCATGATATAGACGTGATCAGTGCATGATCAGTCTCGTGATCAGTGCATGATAGCCACGTGATCAGTGCATGATCAGTCACCTGATGGGTGTATGATCATTCACGTGACCTGTACATGGTAGCTACATGATCATTGCATGATCAGCCACGTGAGTAGTGCATGATAGCCACGTGATCACTGCATGATCAGTCACGTGATCAGTGCATGATCAGTCATGTGACCAGTACATGGTAGCTGCGTGATCATGGCATGATCAGCCACGTGAGCAGTGCATGATAGCCACGTGATCAGTGCATGATCAGACACGTGATCAGTGCATGATCAGTCACGTGATCAGTGCATGATCAGCCACGTGATCAGTGCATGATCAGGCACGTGATCAGTGTATGTCAGCCACGTGATCAGTGCATGATAGCCACGTGATCAGTGCATGATCAGTCACGTGATCAGTGCATGATCAGTTATGTGATCAGTGTATGATCAGCCACGTGATCAGTGCATGATCAGCCACGTGATCAGTGCATGATCAATTACGTGATCAGTGCATGATCAGTCACGTGACCAGTACATGGTAGCTACGTGATCATTGCATGATCAGCCACGTGATCAGTGCATGATAGCCACGTGATCAGTGCATGATAGCCACGTGATCAGTGCATGATCAGTCATGTGATACGTGTGTGATCAGCCACGTGATCAGTGCATGATATCCACGTGATCAGTGCATGACAGCCACGTGATCAGTGCATGAGAGCCACGTGATCAGTGCATGATCAGTCACGTGATACATGTGTGATCAGCCACGTGATCAGTGCATGATGAGCCACGTGATCAGTGCAGGATCAATTACGTGATCAGTGCATGATCAGTCACGTGACCAGTACATGGTTGCTACGTGATCGTTGCATGATCAGCCACGTGAGCAGAGCATGATAGCCACGTGATCAGTGCATGATCAGTCACGTGATCAGTACATGATCAGTCACGTGAACAGTGCATGATCATTTACGTGATCTTTGCATGATCAGTCACGTGACCAGTATATGGTTGCTACGTGATCATTCCATGACGAGCCACGTGAGCAGTGCATGATAGCCACGTGATGTGTGCATGAGTTACGTGAGCAGAGTATGATCAGCCACGTGATCAGTGCATGAGTGCCACGTGATCAGTGCATGATATGTCACGTGACAGGTGTGTGATCAGCCACGTGAACAGTGCATGTTCAGCCACGTGATCAGTGCATGATAGCCACGTGATCAGTGCATGATCAGTTACGTGAGCAGTGTATGATCAGCCACGTGATCAGTGCATGGTCAGACACGTGAACAGTGTATGATCAGCCACGTGATCAGTGCATGATATCCAAGTGATCAGTGCATGATCATCACGTGATCAGTGTATGATCAGCCACGTGAACAGTGCATGCTCAGTCACGTGATCAGGGCCTGCTGAGCTGCGTGATTACTGTCTGATCAGCTGCTTGACAGTGCATGATGCCACTGATCTGCATGATCCTGCGTGATCAGTGCATGATCAACGTGCCAGCATGTGCTGCGTGATCATTGCCTGATCAGCCACGTGATCAGTGCATGATAGCCACGTGATCAGTGCATGATAGCCACGTGATCAGTGCATGATCAGTCATGTGATCTGTGTGATCAGCCACGTGATCAGTGCATGATATCACGTGATCAGTGCATGATCAGCCACGTGATCAGTGCATGATAGCCAATGATCAGTGCATGATCAGTCACGTGATCAGTGTGATCAGCCACGTGATCAGTGCATGATAGTCACGTGATCAGTGCATGATCAGTCACGTGATCAGTGCATGATCAGTCACGTGATCAGTGCATGATTGCACGTGATCAGTGCATGATCAGCCACGTGATCAGTGCATGATAGCCACGTGATCAGTGCATGATCAGTCACGTGATCAGTGCATGATCAGTCACGTGATCAGTGCATGATAGCCACGTGATCAGTGCATGATCAGTCACCTGATCAGTGTATGATCATTCACGTGACCAGTACATGGTAGCTACGTGATCATTGCATGATCAGCCACGTGATCAGTGCATGATAGCCACGTGATCAGTGCATGATCAGTCACGTGATCAGTGCATGATCAGTCATGTGATCAGTGCATGATCAGCCACGTGATCAGTGCATGATCAGCCACGTGATCAGTGCATGATCAGCCACGTGATCAGTGCATGATCAGCCACGTGATCAGTGCATGATCAGTCACGTGATCAGTGCATGATCAGCCACGTGATCAGTGCATGATCAGCCACGTGATCAGTGCATGATCAGCCACGTGATCAGTGCATGATCAGTCACGTGATCAGTGCATGATCAGCACGTGATCAGTGCATGATCAGCCACGTGATCAGTGCATGATCAGCCACGTGATCAGTGCATGATCAGTCACGTGATCAGTGCATGATCAGTCACGTGATCAGTGCATGATCAGCCACGTGATCAGTGCATGATCAGCCACGTGATCAGTGCATGATAGCCACGTGATCAGTGCATGATAGCCACGTGATCAGTGCATGATCAGTCACGTGATGTGTGCATCAGCCACGTGATCAGTGCATGATAGCCACGTGATCAGTGCATGACAGCCACGTGATCAGTGCATGAGAGCCACGTGATCAGTGCATGATCAGTCACGTGATACATGTGTGATCAGCCACGTGATCAGTGCATGATGAGCCACGTGATCAGTGCAGGATCAATTACGTGATCAGTGCATGATCAGTCACGTGACCAGTACATGGTTGCTACGTGATCGTTGCATGATCAGCCACGTGAGCAGAGCATGATAGCCACGTGATCAGTGCATGATCAGTCACGTGATCAGTACATGATCAGTCACGTGAACAGTGCATGATCATTTACGTGATCTTTGCATGATCAGTCACGTGACCAGTATATGGTTGCTACGTGATCATTCCATGACGAGCCACGTGAGCAGTGCATGATAGCCACGTGATGTGTGCATGAGTTACGTGAGCAGAGTATGATCAGCCACGTGATCAGTGCATGAGTGCCACGTGATCAGTGCATGATATGTCACGTGACAGGTGTGTGATCAGCCACGTGAACAGTGCATGTTCAGCCACGTGATCAGTGCATGATAGCCACGTGATCAGTGCATGATCAGTTACGTGAGCAGTGTATGATCAGCCACGTGATCAGTGCATGGTCAGACACGTGAACAGTGTATGATCAGCCACGTGATCAGTGCATGATATCCAAGTGATCAGTGCATGATCATCACGTGATCAGTGTATGATCAGCCACGTGAACAGTGCATGCTCAGTCACGTGATCTGGGCCTGCTGAGCTGCGTGATTACTGTCTGCTCATCTGCTTGACAATTGCCAGCTGAGCTGCACGATTCCTGCCTGTCATCTGCTTGACAATTGCCAGCTGTGCTGCGTAATTCCTGCCTGCTCAGCTGCTTGATTATTGCCAGCTGAGCAGCATGATTCCTCACACCTGAGTTCCATGATTATTGCCTGCTGACTGTTTGATTCGTGCCTACTCAGCTCTTTGTTTATTGCCTCCAGAGGCACATGATCAGTGTATGATAGCAAACATGATCAGCGCATGATCAGTCACATGATCAGCGCCATTAAGTCACGTGATCACTACATGATAGTCATGTGATCAGTCCATGCTCAGTCACGGTATCAGTGCATGATCAGCCACGTGATCAGTGCATGATCTGTCACATGATTAGTGTATGATCATCCACGTGATCAGTGCATGGGCAGTCATGTGATCAGTGCATGATATAGACGTGATCAGTGCATGATCAGTCTCGTGATCAGTGCATGATAGCCACGTGATCAGTGCATGATCAGTCACCTGATGGGTGTATGATCATTCACGTGACCTGTACATGGTAGCTACATGATCATTGCATGATCAGCCACGTGAGTAGTGCATGATAGCCACGTGATCACTGCATGATCAGTCACGTGATCAGTGCATGATCAGTCATGTGACCAGTACATGGTAGCTGCGTGATCATGGCATGATCAGCCACGTGAGCAGTGCATGATAGCCACGTGATCAGTGCATGATCAGACACGTGATCAGTGCATGATCAGTCACGTGATCAGTGCATGATCAGCCACGTGATCAGTGCATGATCAGCCACGTGATCAGTGCATGATCAGCCACGTGATCAGTGTATGTCAGCCACGTGATCAGTGCATGATAGCCACGTGATCAGTGCATGATCAGTCACGTGATCAGTGCATGATCAGTTACGTGATCAGTGCATGATCAGCCACGTGATCAGTGCATGATCAGCCACGTGATCAGTGCATGATCAATTACGTGATCAGTGCATGATCAGTCACGTGACCAGTACATGGTAGCTACGTGATCATTGCATGATCAGCCACGTGATCAGTGCATGATAGCCACGTGATCAGTGCATGATAGCCACGTGATCAGTGCATGATCAGTCATGTGATACGTGTGTGATCAGCCACGTGATCAGTGCATGATATCCACGTGATCAGTGCATGACAGCCACGTGATCAGTGCATGATAGCCACGTGATCAGTGCATGATCAGTCACGTGATACATGTGTGATCAGCCACTTGATCAGTGCATGATGAGCCACGTGATCAGTGCATGATCAATTACGTGATCAGTGCATGATCAGTCACGTGACCAGTACATGGTTGCTACGTGATCAGTGCATGATCAGCCACGTGATCAGTGCATGATAGCCACGTGATCAGTGCATGATCAGTCACGTGATCAGTGCATGATCAGTCACGTGAACAGTGCATGATCAGTCACGTGATCTGGGCCTGCTGAGCTGCGTGATTACTGTCTGCTCATCTGCTTGACAATTGCCAGCTGAGCTGCACGATTCCTGCCTGTCATCTGCTTGACAATTGCCAGCTGTGCTGCGTAATTCCTGCCTGCTCAGCTGCTTGATTATTGCCAGCTGAGCAGCATGATTCCTCACACCTGTGTTCCATGATTATTGCCTGCTGACTGTTTGATTCGTGCCTACTCAGCTCTTTGTTTATTGCCTCCAGAGGCACATGATCAGTGTATGATAGCAAACATGATCAGTGCATGATCAGTCACATGATCAGCGCCATTAAGTCACGTGATCAGTACATGATAGTCATGTGATCAGTCCATGCTCAGTCACGTATCAGTGCATGATCAGCCACGTGATCAGTGCATGATCTGTCACGTGATCAGTGTATGATCATCCACGTGATCAGTGCATGGGCAGTCATGTGATCAGTGCATGATATAGACGTGATCAGTGCATGATCAGTCTCGTGATCAGTGCATGATAGCCACGTGATCAGTGCATGATCAGTCACCTGATGGGTGTATGATCATTCACGTGACCTGTACATGGTAGCTACATGATCATTGCATGATCAGCCACGTGAGTAGTGCATGATAGCCACGTGATCAGTGCATGATCAGTCACGTGATCAGTGCATGATCAGTCACGTGATCAGTGCATGATCAGCCACGTGATCAGTGCATGATCAGCCACGTGATCAGTGCATGATCAGCCACGTGATCAGTGCATGATCAGTCACGTGATCAGTGCATGATCAGCCACGTGATCAGTGCATGATAGCCACGTGATCAGTGCATGATCAGTCACGTGATCAGTGCATGATCAGTCACGTGATCAGTGCATGATCAGTCACGTGATCAGTGCATGATCAGCCACGTGATCAGTGCATGATCAGCCACGTGATCAGTGCATGATCACGTGATCAGTGCATGATCAGTCACGTGATCAGTGCATGATAGCTACGTGATCAGTGCATGATCAGCCACGTGATCAGTGCATGATAGCCACGTGATCAGTGCATGATAGCCACGTGATCAGTGCATGATCAGTCACGTGATAGTGCATGATCAGCCACGTGATCAGTGCATGATAGCCACGTGATCAGTGCATGATCAGCCACGTGATCAGTGCATGATAGCCACGTGATCAGTGCATGATCAGTCACGTGATCAGTGCATGATCAGCCACGTGATCAGTGCATGATCAGCCACGTGCAGGATCAGTCACGTGATCAGTGCATGATCAGCCACGTGATCAGTGCATGATCAGGCACGTGATCAGTGCATGATCAGCCACGTGATCAGTGCATGATAGCCACGTGATCAGTGCATGATCAGTCACGTGATCAGTGCATGATCAGTTACGTGATCAGTGCATGATCAGCCACGTGATCAGTGCATGATCAGCCACGTGATCAGTGCATGATCAATTACGTGATCAGTGCATGATCAGTCACGTGACCAGTACATGTAGCTACGTGATCATTGCATGATCAGCCACGTGATCAGTGCATGATAGCCACGTGATCAGTGCATGATAGCCACGTGATCAGTGCATGATCAGTCATGTGATACGTGTGTGATCAGCCACGTGATCAGTGCATGATATCCACGTGATCAGTGCATGACAGCCACGTGATCAGTGCATGAGAGCCACGTGATCAGTGCATGATCAGTCACGTGATACATGTGTGATCAGCCACGTGATCAGTGCATGATGAGCCACGTGATCAGTGCAGGATCAATTACGTGATCAGTGCATGATCAGTCACGTGACCAGTACATGGTTGCTACGTGATCGTTGCATGATCAGCCACGTGAGCAGTGCATGATAGCCACGTGATCAGTGCATGATCAGTCACGTGATCAGTACATGATCAGTCACGTGAACAGTGCATGATCATTTACGTGATCTTTGCATGATCAGTCACGTGACCAGTATATGGTTGCTACGTGATCATTCCATGACGAGCCACGTGAGCAGTGCATGATAGCCACGTGATGTGTGCATGAGTTACGTGAGCAGAGTATGATCAGCCACGTGATCAGTGCATGAGTGCCACGTGATCAGTGCATGATATGTCACGTGACAGGTGTGTGATCAGCCACGTGAACAGTGCATGTTCAGCCACGTGATCAGTGCATGATAGCCACGTGATCAGTGCATGATCAGTTACGTGAGCAGTGTATGATCAGCCACGTGATCAGTGCATGGTCAGACACGTGAACAGTGTATGATCAGCCACGTGATCAGTGCATGATATCCAAGTGATCAGTGCATGATCATCACGTGATCAGTGTATGATCAGCCACGTGAACAGTGCATGCTCAGTCACGTGATCTGGGCCTGCTGAGCTGCGTGATTACTGTCTGCTCATCTGCTTGACAATTGCCAGCTGAGCTGCACGATTCCTGCCTGTCATCTGCTTGACAATTGCCAGCTGTGCTGCGTAATTCCTGCCTGCTCAGCTGCTTGATTATTGCCAGCTGAGCAGCATGATTCCTCACACCTGAGTTCCATGATTATTGCCTGCTGACTGTTTGATTCGTGCCTACTCAGCTCTTTGTTTATTGCCTCCAGAGGCACATGATCAGTGTATGATAGCAAACATGATCAGCGCATGATCAGTCACATGATCAGCGCCATTAAGTCACGTGATCACTACATGATAGTCATGTGATCAGTCCATGCTCAGTCACGGTATCAGTGCATGATCAGCCACGTGATCAGTGCATGATCTGTCACAAGATTAGTGTATGATCATCCACGTGATCAGTGCATGGGCAGTCATGTGATCAGTGCATGATATAGACGTGATCAGTGCATGATCAGTCTCGTGATCAGTGCATGATAGCCACGTGATCAGTGCATGATCAGTCACCTGATGGGTGTATGATCATTCACGTGACCTGTACATGGTAGCTACATGATCATTGCATGATCAGCCACGTGAGTAGTGCATGATAGCCACGTGATCACTGCATGATCAGTCACGTGATCAGTGCATGATCAGTCATGTGACCAGTACATGGTAGCTGCGTGATCATGGCATGATCAGCCACGTGAGCAGTGCATGATAGCCACGTGATCAGTGCATGATCAGACACGTGATCAGTGCATGATCAGTCACGTGATCAGTGCATGATCAGCCACGTGATCAGTGCATGACCAGGCACGTGATCAGTGCATGATCAGCCACGTGATCAGTGCATGATAGCCACGTGATCAGTGCATGATCAGTCACGTGATCAGTGCATGATCAGTTATGTGATCAGTGCATGATCAGCCACGTGATCAGTGCATGATCAGCCACGTGATCAGTGCATGATCAATTACGTGATCAGTGCATGATCAGTCACGTGATCAGTACATGGTAGCTACGTGATCATTGCATGATCAGCCACGTGATCAGTGCATGATAGCCACGTGATCAGTGCATGATAGCCACGTGATCAGTGCATGATCAGTCATGTGATACGTGTGTGATCAGCCACGTGATCAGTGCATGATATCCACGTGATCAGTGCATGACAGCCACGTGATCAGTGCATGAGAGCCACGTGATCAGTGCATGATCAGTCACGTGATCATGTGTGATCAGCCACGTGATCAGTGCATGATCAATTACGTGATCAGTGCATGATCAGTCACGTGACCAGTACATGGTTGCTACGTGATCGTTGCATGATCAGCCACGTGAGCAGAGCATGATAGCCACGTGATCAGTGCATGATCAGTCACGTGATCAGTACATGATCAGTCACGTGAACAGTGCATGATCATTTACGTGATCTTTGCATGATCAGTCACGTGACCAGTATATGGTTGCTACGTGATCATTCCATGACGAGCCACGTGAGCAGTGCATGATAGCCACGTGATGTGTGCATGAGTTACGTGAGCAGAGTATGATCAGCCACGTGATCAGTGCATGAGTGCCACGTGATCAGTGCATGATATGTCACGTGACAGGTGTGTGATCAGCCACGTGAACAGTGCATGTTCAGCCACGTGATCAGTGCATGATAGCCACGTGATCAGTGCATGATCAGTTACGTGAGCAGTGTATGATCAGCCACGTGATCAGTGCATGGTCAGACACGTGAACAGTGTATGATCAGCCACGTGATCAGTGCATGATATCCAAGTGATCAGTGCATGATCATCACGTGATCAGTGTATGATCAGCCACGTGAACAGTGCATGCTCAGTCACGTGATCTGGGCCTGCTGAGCTGCGTGATTACTGTCTGCTCATCTGCTTGACAATTGCCAGCTGAGCTGCACGATTCCTGCCTGTCATCTGCTTGACAATTGCCAGCTGTGCTGCGTAATTCCTGCCTGCTCAGCTGCTTGATTATTGCCAGCTGAGCAGCATGATTCCTCACACCTGAGTTCCATGATTATTGCCTGCTGACTGTTTGATTCGTGCCTACTCAGCTCTTTGTTTATTGCCTCCAGAGGCACATGATCAGTGTATGATAGCAAACATGATCAGCGCATGATCAGTCACATGATCAGCGCCATTAAGTCACGTGATCACTACATGATAGTCATGTGATCAGTCCATGCTCAGTCACGGTATCAGTGCATGATCAGCCACGTGATCAGTGCATGATCTGTCACAAGATTAGTGTATGATCATCCACGTGATCAGTGCATGGGCAGTCATGTGATCAGTGCATGATATAGACGTGATCAGTGCATGATCAGTCTCGTGATCAGTGCATGATAGCCACGTGATCAGTGCATGATCAGTCACCTGATGGGTGTATGATCATTCACGTGACCTGTACATGGTAGCTACATGATCATTGCATGATCAGCCACGTGAGTAGTGCATGATAGCCACGTGATCACTGCATGATCAGTCACGTGATCAGTGCATGATCAGTCATGTGACCAGTACATGGTAGCTGCGTGATCATGGCATGATCAGCCACGTGAGCAGTGCATGATAGCCACGTGATCAGTGCATGATCAGACACGTGATCAGTGCATGATCAGTCACGTGATCAGTGCATGATCAGCCACGTGATCAGTGCATGATCAGGCACGTGATCAGTGTATGTCAGCCACGTGATCAGTGCATGATAGCCACGTGATCAGTGCATGATCAGTCACGTGATCAGTGCATGATCAGTTATGTGATCAGTGTATGATCAGCCACGTGATCAGTGCATGATCAGCCACATGATCAGTGCATGATCAATTACGTGATCAGTGCATGATCAGTCACGTGACCAGTACATGGTAGCTACGTGATCATTGCATGATCAGCCACGTGATCAGTGCATGATAGCCACGTGATCAGTGCATGATAGCCACGTGATCAGTGCATGATCAGTCATGTGATACGTGTGTGATCAGCCACGTGATCAGTGCATGATATCCACGTGATCAGTGCATGACAGCCACGTGATCAGTGCATGAGAGCCACGTGATCAGTGCATGATCAGTCACGTGATACATGTGTGATCAGCCACGTGATCAGTGCATGATGAGCCACGTGATCAGTGCAGGATCAATTACGTGATCAGTGCATGATCAGTCACGTGACCAGTACATGGTTGCTACGTGATCGTTGCATGATCAGCCACGTGAGCAGAGCATGATAGCCACGTGATCAGTGCATGATCAGTCACGTGATCAGTACATGATCAGTCACGTGAACAGTGCATGATCATTTACGTGATCTTTGCATGATCAGTCACGTGACCAGTATATGGTTGCTACGTGATCATTCCATGACGAGCCACGTGAGCAGTGCATGATAGCCACGTGATGTGTGCATGAGTTACGTGAGCAGAGTATGATCAGCCACGTGATCAGTGCATGAGTGCCACGTGATCAGTGCATGATATGTCACGTGACAGGTGTGTGATCAGCCACGTGAACAGTGCATGTTCAGCCACGTGATCAGTGCATGATAGCCACGTGATCAGTGCATGATCAGTTACGTGAGCAGTGTATGATCAGCCACGTGATCAGTGCATGGTCAGACACGTGAACAGTGTATGATCAGCCACGTGATCAGTGCATGATATCCAAGTGATCAGTGCATGATCATCACGTGATCAGTGTATGATCAGCCACGTGAACAGTGCATGCTCAGTCACGTGATCTGGGCCTGCTGAGCTGCGTGATTACTGTCTGCTCATCTGCTTGACAATTGCCAGCTGAGCTGCACGATTCCTGCCTGTCATCTGCTTGACAATTGCCAGCTGTGCTGCGTAATTCCTGCCTGCTCAGCTGCTTGATTATTGCCAGCTGAGCAGCATGATTCCTCACACCTGAGTTCCATGATTATTGCCTGCTGACTGTTTGATTCGTGCCTACTCAGCTCTTTGTTTATTGCCTCCAGAGGCACATGATCAGTGTATGATAGCAAACATGATCAGCGCATGATCAGTCACATGATCAGCGCCATTAAGTCACGTGATCACTACATGATAGTCATGTGATCAGTCCATGCTCAGTCACGGTATCAGTGCATGATCAGCCACGTGATCAGTGCATGATCTGTCACAAGATTAGTGTATGATCATCCACGTGATCAGTGCATGGGCAGTCATGTGATCAGTGCATGATATAGACGTGATCAGTGCATGATCAGTCTCGTGATCAGTGCATGATAGCCACGTGATCAGTGCATGATCAGTCACCTGATGGGTGTATGATCATTCACGTGACCTGTACATGGTAGCTACATGATCATTGCATGATCAGCCACGTGAGTAGTGCATGATAGCCACGTGATCACTGCATGATCAGTCACGTGATCAGTGCATGATCAGTCATGTGACCAGTACATGGTAGCTGCGTGATCATGGCATGATCAGCCACGTGAGCAGTGCATGATAGCCACGTGATCAGTGCATGATCAGACACGTGATCAGTGCATGATCAGTCACGTGATCAGTGCATGATCAGCCACGTGATCAGTGCATGACCAGGCACGTGATCAGTGTATGTCAGCCAAGTGATCAGTGCATGATAGCCACGTGATCAGTGCATGATCAGCCACGTGATCAGTGCATGATCAGTTATGTGATCAGTGTATGATCAGCCACGTGATCAGTGCATGATCAGCCACATGATCAGTGCATGATCAATTACGTGATCAGTGCATGATCAGTCACGTGACCAGTACATGGTAGCTACGTGATCATTGCATGATCAGCCACGTGATCAGTGCATGATAGCCACGTGATCAGTGCATGATAGCCACGTGATCAGTGCATGATCAGTCATGTGATACGTGTGTGATCAGCCACGTGATCAGTGCATGATATCCACGTGATCAGTGCATGACAGCCACGTGATCAGTGCATGAGAGCCACGGGATCAGTGCATGATCAGTCACGTGATACATGTGTGATCAGCCACGTGATCAGTGCATGATGAGCCACGTGATCAGTGCAGGATCAATTACGTGATCAGTGCATGATCAGTCACGTGACCAGTACATGGTTGCTACGTGATCGTTGCATGATCAGCCACGTGAGCAGAGCATGATAGCCACGTGATCAGTGCATGATCAGTCACGTGATCAGTACATGATCAGTCACGTGAACAGTGCATGATCATTTACGTGATCTTTGCATGATCAGTCACGTGACCAGTATATGGTTGCTACGTGATCATTCCATGACGAGCCACGTGAGCAGTGCATGATAGCCACGTGATGTGTGCATGAGTTACGTGAGCAGAGTATGATCAGCCACGTGATCAGTGCATGAGTGCCACGTGATCAGTGCATGATATGTCACGTGACAGGTGTGTGATCAGCCACGTGAACAGTGCATGTTCAGCCACGTGATCAGTGCATGATAGCCACGTGATCAGTGCATGATCAGTTACGTGAGCAGTGTATGATCAGCCACGTGATCAGTGCATGGTCAGACACGTGAACAGTGTATGATCAGCCACGTGATCAGTGCATGATATCCAAGTGATCAGTGCATGATCATCACGTGATCAGTGTATGATCAGCCACGTGAACAGTGCATGCTCAGTCACGTGATCTGGGCCTGCTGAGCTGCGTGATTACTGTCTGCTCATCTGCTTGACAATTGCCAGCTGAGCTGCACGATTCCTGCCTGTCATCTGCTTGACAATTGCCAGCTGTGCTGCGTAATTCCTGCCTGCTCAGCTGCTTGATTATTGCCAGCTGAGCAGCATGATTCCTCACACCTGAGTTCCATGATTATTGCCTGCTGACTGTTTGATTCGTGCCTACTCAGCTCTTTGTTTATTGCCTCCAGAGGCACATGATCAGTGTATGATAGCAAACATGATCAGCGCATGATCAGTCACATGATCAGCGCCATTAAGTCACGTGATCACTACATGATAGTCATGTGATCAGTCCATGCTCAGTCACGGTATCAGTGCATGATCAGCCACGTGATCAGTGCATGATCTGTCACAAGATTAGTGTATGATCATCCACGTGATCAGTGCATGGGCAGTCATGTGATCAGTGCATGATATAGACGTGATCAGTGCATGATCAGTCTCGTGATCAGTGCATGATAGCCACGTGATCAGTGCATGATCAGTCACCTGATGGGTGTATGATCATTCACGTGACCTGTACATGGTAGCTACATGATCATTGCATGATCAGCCACGTGAGTAGTGCATGATAGCCACGTGATCACTGCATGATCAGTCACGTGATCAGTGCATGATCAGTCATGTGACCAGTACATGGTAGCTGCGTGATCATGGCATGATCAGCCACGTGAGCAGTGCATGATAGCCACGTGATCAGTGCATGATCAGACACGTGATCAGTGCATGATCAGTCACGTGATCAGTGCATGATCAGCCACGTGATCAGTGCATGACCAGGCACGTGATCAGTGTATGTCAGCCACGTGATCAGTGCATGATAGCCACGTGATCAGTGCATGATCAGTCACGTGATCAGTGCATGATCAGTTACGTGATCAGTGTATGATCAGCCACGTGATCAGTGCATGATCAGCCACATGATCAGTGCATGATCAATTACGTGATCAGTGCATGATCAGTCACGTGACCAGTACATGGTAGCTACGTGATCATTGCCTGATCAGCCACGTGATCAGTGCATGATAGCCACGTGATCAGTGCATGATAGCCACGTGATCAGTGCATGATCAGTCATGTGATACGTGTGTGATCAGCCACGTGATCAGTGCATGATATCCACGTGATCAGTGCATGACAGCCACGTGATCAGTGCATGAGAGCCACGTGATCAGTGCATGATCAGTCACGTGATACATGTGTGATCAGCCACGTGATCAGTGCATGATGAGCCACGTGATCAGTGCATGATCAATTACGTGATCAGTGCATGATCAGTCACGTGACCAGTACATGGTTGCTACGTGATCGTTGCATGATCAGCCACGTGAGCAGTGCATGATAGCCACGTGATCAGTGCATGATCAGTCACGTGATCAGTACATGATCAGTCACGTGAACAGTGCATGATCATTTACGTGATCAGTGCATGATCAGTCACGTGACCAGTATATGGTTGCTACGTGATCATTGCATGATCAGCCACGTGAGCAGTGCATGATAGCCACGTGATGTGTGCATGAGTTACGTGAGCAGTGTATGATCAGCCACGTGATCAGTGCATGAGAGCCACGTGATCAGTGCATGATATGTCACGTGACAGGTGTGTGATCAGCCACGTGATCAGTGCATGATCAGCCACGTGATCAGTGCATGATAGCCACGTGATCAGTGCATGATCAGTTACGTGAGCAGTGCATGATCAGCCACGTGATCAGTGCATGATCAGTCACGTGATCAGTGCATGATAGCTACGTGATCATGCATGATCAGTCACGTGATCAGTGCATGATAGCCACGTGATCAGTGCATGATCAGTCACGTGATCAGTGCATGATCAGTCACGTGATCAGTGCATGATCAGTCACGTGATCAGTGCATGATCAGTCACGTGATCAGTGCATGATCAGCCACGTGATCAGTGCATGATCTGTCACGTGATCAGTGCATGATCATCCACGTGATCAGTGCATGGGCAGTCATGTGATCAGTGCATGATATAGACGTGATCAGTGCATGATCAGTCACGTGATCAGTGCATGATAGCCACGTGATCAGTGCATGATCAGTCACCTGATCAGTGTATGATCATTCACGTGACCAGTACATGGTAGCTACATGATCATTGCATGATCAGCCACGTGATAGTGCATGATAGCCACGTGATCAGTGCATGATCAGTCACGTGATCAGTGCATGATCAGTCATGTGACCAGTACATGGTAGCTGCGTGATCATGCATGATCAGCCACGTGATCAGTGCATGATAGCCACGTGATCAGTGCATGATCAGTCACGTGATCAGTGCATGATCAGTCACGTGATCAGTGCATGATCAGCCACGTGATCAGTGCATGATCAGCCACGTGATCAGTGCATGATCAGCCACGTGATCAGTGCATGATCAGTCACGTGACCAGTACATGGTAGCTACGTGATCAGTGCATGATCAGCCACGTGATCAGTGCATGATAGCCACGTGATCAGTGCATGATAGCCACGTGATCAGTGCATGATCAGTCACGTGATACGTGTGTGATCAGCCACGTGATCAGTGCATGATAGCCACGTGATCAGTGCATGATCAGCCACGTGATCAGTGCATGATCAGCCACGTGATCAGTGCATGATCAGTCACGTGATCATGCATGATCAGCCACGTGATCAGTGCATGATCAGCCACGTGATCAGTGCATGATCAGTCACGTGATCAGTACATGATCAGTCACGTGAACAGTGCATGATCATTTACGTGATCAGTGCATGATCAGTCACGTGACCAGTATATGGTTGCTACGTGATCATTCATGACGAGCCACGTGAGCAGTGCATGATAGCCACGTGATGTGTGCATGAGTTACGTGAGCAGAGTATGATCAGCCACGTGATCAGTGCATGAGTGCCACGTGATCAGTGCATGATATGTCACGTGACAGGTGTGTGATCAGCCACGTGAACAGTGCATGTTCAGCCACGTGATCAGTGCATGATAGCCACGTGATCAGTGCATGATCAGTTACGTGAGCAGTGTATGATCAGCCACGTGATCAGTGCATGGTCAGACACGTGAACAGTGTATGATCAGCCACGTGATCAGTGCATGATATCCAAGTGATCAGTGCATGATCATCACGTGATCAGTGTATGATCAGCCACGTGAACAGTGCATGCTCAGTCACGTGATCTGGGCCTGCTGAGCTGCGTGATTACTGTCTGCTCATCTGCTTGACAATTGCCAGCTGAGCTGCACGATTCCTGCCTGTCATCTGCTTGACAATTGCCAGCTGTGCTGCGTAATTCCTGCCTGCTCAGCTGCTTGATTATTGCCAGCTGAGCAGCATGATTCCTCACACCTGAGTTCCATGATTATTGCCTGCTGACTGTTTGATTCGTGCCTACTCAGCTCTTTGTTTATTGCCTCCAGAGGCACATGATCAGTGTATGATAGCAAACATGATCAGCGCATGATCAGTCACATGATCAGCGCCATTAAGTCACGTGATCACTACATGATAGTCATGTGATCAGTCCATGCTCAGTCACGGTATCAGTGCATGATCAGCCACGTGATCAGTGCATGATCTGTCACAAGATTAGTGTATGATCATCCACGTGATCAGTGCATGGGCAGTCATGTGATCAGTGCATGATATAGACGTGAACAGTGCATGATCAGTCTCGTGATCAGTGCATGATAGCCACGTGATCAGTGCATGATCAGTCACCTGATGGGTGTATGATCATTCACGTGACCTGTACATGGTAGCTACATGATCATTGCATGATCAGCCACGTGAGTAGTTCATGATAGCCACGTGATCACTGCATGATCAGTCACGTGATCAGTGCATGATCAGTCATGTGACCAGTACATGGTAGCTGCGTGATCATGGCATGATCAGCCACGTGAGCAGTGCATGATAGCCACGTGATCAGTGCATGATCAGACACGAGATCAGTGCATGATCAGTCACGTGATCAGTGCATGATCAGCCACGTGATCAGTGCATGACCAGGCACGTGATCAGTGTATGTCCAGCCAAGTGATCAGTGCATGATAGCCACGTGATCAGTGCATGATCAGTCACGTGATCAGTGCATGATCAGTTATGTGATCAGTGTATGATCAGCCACGTGATCAGTGCATGATCAGCCACATGATCAGTGCATGATCAATTACGTGATCAGTGCATGATCAGTCACGTGACCAGTACATGGTAGCTACGTGATCATTGCCTGATCAGCCACGTGATCAGTGCATGATAGCCACGTGATCAGTGCATGATAGCCACGTGATCAGTGCATGATCAGTCATGTGATACGTGTGTGATCAGCCACGTGATCAGTGCATGATATCCACGTGATCAGTGCATGACAGCCACGTGATCAGTGCATGAGAGCCACGTGATCAGTGCATGATCAGTCACGTGATACATGTGTGATCAGCCACGTGATCAGTGCATGATGAGCCACGTGATCAGTGCAGGATCAATTACGTGATCAGTGCATGATCAGTCACGTGACCAGTACATGGTTGCTACGTGATCGTTGCATGATCAGCCACGTGAGCAGAGCATGATAGCCACGTGGTCAGTGCATGATCAGTCACGTGATCAGTACATGATCAGTCACGTGAACAGTGCATGATCATTTACGTGATCTTTGCATGATCAGTCACGTTACCAGTATATGGTTGCTACGTGATCATTCCATGACGAGCCACGTGAGCAGTGCATGATAGCCACGTGATGTGTGCATGAGTTACGTGAGCAGAGTATGATCAGCCACGTGATCAGTGCATGAGTGCCACGTGATCAGTGCATGATATGTCACGTGACAGGTGTGTGATCAGCCACGTGAACAGTGCATGTTCAGCCACGTGATCAGTGCATGATAGCCACGTGATCAGTGCATGATCAGTTACGTGAGCAGTGTATGATCAGCCACGTGATCAGTGCATGGTCAGACACGTGAACAGTGTATGATCAGCCACGTGATCAGTGCATGATATCCAAGTGATCAGTGCATGATCATCACGTGATCAGTGTATGATCAGCCACGTGAACAGTGCATGCTCAGTCACGTGATCTGGGCCTGCTGAGCTGCGTGATTACTGTCTGCTCATCTGCTTGACAATTGCCAGCTGAGCTGCACGATTCCTGCCTGTCATCTGCTTGACAATTGCCAGCTGTGCTGCGTAATTCCTGCCTGCTCAGCTGCTTGATTATTGCCAGCTGAGCAGCATGATTCCTCACACCTGAGTTCCATGATTATTGCCTGCTGACTGTTTGATTCGTGCCTACTCAGCTCTTTGTTTATTGCCTCCAGAGGCACATGATCAGTGTATGATAGCAAACATGATCAGCGCATGATCAGTCACATGATCAGCGCCATTAAGTCACGTGATCACTACATGATAGTCATGTGATCAGTCCATGCTCAGTCACGGTATCAGTGCATGATCAGCCACGTGATCAGTGCATGATCTGTCACAAGATTAGTGTATGATCATCCACGTGATCAGTGCACGGGCAGTCATGTGATCAGTGCATGATATAGACGTGAACAGTGCATGATCAGTCTCGTGATCAGTGCATGATAGCCACGTGATCAGTGCATGATCAGTCACCTGATGGGTGTATGATCATTCACGTGACCTGTACATGGTAGCTACATGATCATTGCATGATCAGCCACGTGAGTAGTGCATGATAGCCACGTGATCAGTGCATGATCAGTCACGTGATCAGTGCATGATCAGTCATGTGACCAGTACATGGTAGCTGCGTGATCATGGCATGATCAGCCACGTGAGCAGTGCATGATAGCCACGTGATCAGTGCATGATCAGTCACGTGATCAGTGCATGATCAGTCACGTGATCAGTGCATGATAGCTGCGTGATCATGCATGATCAGCCACGTGATCAGTGCATGATAGCCACGTGATCAGTGCATGATCAGACACGTGATCAGTGCATGATCAGTCACGTGATCAGTGCATGATCAGCCACGTGATCAGTGCATGATCAGGCACGTGATCAGTGTATGTCAGCCACGTGATCAGTGCATGATAGCCACGTGATCAGTGCATGATCAGTCACGTGATCAGTGCATGATCAGTTATGTGATCAGTGTATGATCAGCCACGTGATCAGTGCATGATCAGCCACATGATCAGTGCATGATCAATTACGTGATCAGTGCATGATCAGTCACGTGACCAGTACATGGTAGCTACGTGATCATTGCATGATCAGCCACGTGATCAGTGCATGATAGCCACGTGATCAGTGCATGATAGCCACGTGATCAGTGCATGATCAGTCATGTGATACGTGTGTGATCAGCCACGTGATCAGTGCATGATATCCACGTGATCAGTGCATGACAGCCACGTGATCAGTGCATGAGAGCCACGGGATCAGTGCATGATCAGTCACGTGATACATGTGTGATCAGCCACGTGATCAGTGCATGATGAGCCACGTGATCAGTGCAGGATCAATTACGTGATCAGTGCATGATCAGTCACGTGACCAGTACATGGTTGCTACGTGATCGTTGCATGATCAGCCACGTGAGCAGAGCATGATAGCCACGTGATCAGTGCATGATCAGTCACGTGATCAGTACATGATCAGTCACGTGAACAGTGCATGATCATTTACGTGATCTGTGCATGATCAGTCACGTGACCAGTATATGGTTGCTACGTGATCATTCCATGACGAGCCACGTGAGCAGTGCATGATAGCCACGTGATGTGTGCATGAGTTACGTGAGCAGAGTATGATCAGCCACGTGATCAGTGCATGAGTGCCACGTGATCAGTGCATGATATGTCACGTGACAGGTGTGTGATCAGCCACGTGAACAGTGCATGTTCAGCCACGTGATCAGTGCATGATAGCCACGTGATCAGTGCATGATCAGTTACGTGAGCAGTGTATGATCAGCCACGTGATCAGTGCATGGTCAGACACGTGAACAGTGTATGATCAGCCACGTGATCAGTGCATGATATCCAAGTGATCAGTGCATGATCATCACGTGATCAGTGTATGATCAGCCACGTGAACAGTGCATGCTCAGTCACGTGATCTGGGCCTGCTGAGCTGCGTGATTACTGTCTGCTCATCTGCTTGACAATTGCCAGCTGAGCTGCACGATTCCTGCCTGTCATCTGCTTGACAATTGCCAGCTGTGCTGCGTAATTCCTGCCTGCTCAGCTGCTTGATTATTGCCAGCTGAGCAGCATGATTCCTCACACCTGAGTTCCATGATTATTGCCTGCTGACTGTTTGATTCGTGCCTACTCAGCTCTTTGTTTATTGCCTCCAGAGGCACATGATCAGTGTATGATAGCAAACATGATCAGCGCATGATCAGTCACATGATCAGCGCCATTAAGTCACGTGATCACTACATGATAGTCATGTGATCAGTCCATGCTCAGTCACGGTATCAGTGCATGATCAGCCACGTGATCAGTGCATGATCTGTCACAAGATTAGTGTATGATCATCCACGTGATCAGTGCACGGGCAGTCATGTGATCAGTGCATGATATAGACGTGATCAGTGCATGATCAGTCTCGTGATCAGTGCATGATAGCCACGTGATCAGTGCATGATCAGTCACCTGATGGGTGTATGATCATTCACGTGACCTGTACATGGTAGCTACATGATCATTGCATGATCAGCCACGTGAGTAGTGCATGATAGCCACGTGATCACTGCATGATCAGTCACGTGATCAGTGCATGATCAGTCATGTGACCAGTACATGGTAGCTGCGTGATCATGGCATGATCAGCCACGTGAGCAGTGCATGATAGCCACGTGATCAGTGCATGATCAGACACGTGATCAGTGCATGATCAGTCACGTGATCAGTGCATGATCAGCCACGTGATCAGTGCATGATCAGGCACGTGATCAGTGTATGTCAGCCACGTGATCAGTGCATGATAGCCACGTGATCAGTGCATGATCAGTCACGTGATCAGTGCATGATCAGTCATGTGATCAGTGTATGATCAGCCACGTGATCAGTGCATGATCAGCCACATGATCAGTGCATGATCAATTACGTGATCAGTGCATGATCAGTCACGTGACCAGTACATGGTAGCTACGTGATCATTGCATGATCAGCCACGTGATCAGTGCATGATAGCCACGTGATCAGTGCATGATAGCCACGTGATCAGTGCATGATCAGTCATGTGATACGTGTGTGAGCCACGTGATCAGTGCATGATATCCACGTGATCAGTGCATGACAGCCACGTGATCAGTGCATGAGAGCCACGTGATCAGTGCATGATCAGTCACGTGATCAGTGTGATCAGCCACGTGATCAGTGCATGATGAGCCACGTGATCAGTGCATGATCAATTACGTGATCAGTGCATGATCAGTCACGTGACCAGTACATGGTAGCTACGTGATCGTTGCATGATCAGCCACGTGAGCAGTGCATGATAGCCACGTGATCAGTGCATGATCAGTCACGTGATCAGTGCATGATCAGTCACGTGAACAGTGCATGATCATTTACGTGATCAGTGCATGATCAGTCACGTGACCAGTATATGGTTGCTACGTGATCATTCCATGATCAGCCACGTGAGCAGTGCATGATAGCCACGTGATGTGTGCATGAGTTACGTGATCAGTGTATGATCAGCCACGTGATCAGTGCATGAGAGCCACGTGATCAGTGCATGATATGTCACGTGACAGTGTGTGATCAGCCACGTGAACAGTGCATGTTCAGCCACGTGATCAGTGCATGATAGCCACGTGATCAGTGCATGATCAGTCACGTGAGCAGTGCATGATCAGCCACGTGATCAGTGCATGATCAGTCACGTGACCAGTGCATGATAGCTGCGTGATCATGCATGATCAGTCACGTGATCAGTGCATGATAGCCACGTGATCAGTGCATGATCAGTCACGTGATCAGTGCATGATCAGTCACGTGATCAGTGCATGATCAGTCACGTGATCAGTGCATGATCAGTCACGTGATCAGTGCATGATCAGCCACGTGATCAGTGCATGATCTGTCACATGATTAGTGTATGATCATCCACGTGATCAGTGCATGGGCAGTCATGTGATCAGTGCATGATATAGACGTGATCAGTGCATGATCAGTCACGTGATCAGTGCATGATAGCCACGTGATCAGTGCATGATCAGTCACCTGATGGGTGTATGATCATTCACGTGACCAGTACATGGTAGCTACATGATCATTGCATGATCAGCCACGTGAGTAGTGCATGATAGCCACGTGATCAGTGCATGATCAGTCACGTGATCAGTGCATGATCAGTCATGTGACCAGTACATGGTAGCTGCGTGATCATGCATGATCAGCCACGTGATCAGTGCATGATAGCCACGTGATCAGTGCATGATCAGTCACGTGATCAGTGCATGATCAGTCACGTGATCAGTGCATGATCAGCCACGTGATCAGTGCATGATCAGCCACGTGATCAGTGCATGATCAATTACGTGATCAGTGCATGATCAGTCACGTGACCAGTACATGATAGCTACGTGATCAGTGCATGATCAGCCACGTGATCAGTGCATGATAGCCACGTGATCAGTGCATGATAGCCACGTGATCAGTGCATGATCAGTCACGTGATACGTGTGTGATCAGCCACGTGATCAGTGCATGATAGCCACGTGATCAGTGCATGATCAGCCACGTGATCAGTGCATGATCAGCCACGTGATCAGTGCATGATCAGTCACGTGATCATGTGCATCAGCCACGTGATCAGTGCATGATCAGCCACGTGATCAGTGCATGATCAGTCACGTGATCAGTACATGATCAGTCACGTGAACAGTGCATGATCATTTACGTGATCAGTGCATGATCAGTCACGTGACCAGTATATGGTTGCTACGTGATCATTCCATGACGAGCCACGTGAGCAGTGCATGATAGCCACGTGATGTGTGCATGAGTTACGTGAGCAGAGTATGATCAGCCACGTGATCAGTGCATGAGTGCCACGTGATCAGTGCATGATATGTCACGTGACAGGTGTGTGATCAGCCACGTGAACAGTGCATGTTCAGCCACGTGATCAGTGCATGATAGCCACGTGATCAGTGCATGATCAGTTACGTGAGCAGTGTATGATCAGCCACGTGATCAGTGCATGGTCAGACACGTGAACAGTGTATGATCAGCCACGTGATCAGTGCATGATATCCAAGTGATCAGTGCATGATCATCACGTGATCAGTGTATGATCAGCCACGTGAACAGTGCATGCTCAGTCACGTGATCTGGGCCTGCTGAGCTGCGTGATTACTGTCTGCTCATCTGCTTGACAATTGCCAGCTGAGCTGCACGATTCCTGCCTGTCATCTGCTTGACAATTGCCAGCTGTGCTGCGTAATTCCTGCCTGCTCAGCTGCTTGATTATTGCCAGCTGAGCAGCATGATTCCTCACACCTGAGTTCCATGATTATTGCCTGCTGACTGTTTGATTCGTGCCTACTCAGCTCTTTGTTTATTGCCTCCAGAGGCACATGATCAGTGTATGATAGCAAACATGATCAGCGCATGATCAGTCACATGATCAGCGCCATTAAGTCACGTGATCACTACATGATAGTCATGTGATCAGTCCATGCTCAGTCACGGTATCAGTGCATGATCAGCCACGTGATCAGTGCATGATCTGTCACAAGATTAGTGTATGATCATCCACGTGATCAGTGCACGGGCAGTCATGTGATCAGTGCATGATATAGACGTGAACAGTGCATGATCAGTCTCGTGATCAGTGCATGATAGCCACGTGATCAGTGCATGATCAGTCACCTGATGGGTGTATGATCATTCACGTGACCTGTACATGGTAGCTACATGATCATTGCATGATCAGCCACGTGAGTAGTGCATGATAGCCACGTGATCACTGCATGATCAGTCACGTGATCAGTGCATGATCAGTCATGTGACCAGTACATGGTAGCTGCGTGATCATGGCATGATCAGCCACGTGAGCAGTGCATGATAGCCACGTGATCAGTGCATGATCAGACACGTGATCAGTGCATGATCAGTCACGTGATCAGTGCATGATCAGCCACGTGATCAGTGCATGACCAGGCACGTGATCAGTGTATGTCCAGCCAAGTGATCAGTGCATGATAGCCACGTGATCAGTGCATGATCAGTCACGTGATCAGTGCATGATCAGTTATGTGATCAGTGTATGATCAGCCACGTGATCAGTGCATGATCAGCCACATGATCAGTGCATGATCAATTACGTGATCAGTGCATGATCAGTCACGTGACCAGTACATGGTAGCTACGTGATCATTGCCTGATCAGCCACGTGATCAGTGCATGATAGCCACGTGATCAGTGCATGATAGCCACGTGATCAGTGCATGATCAGTCATGTGATACGTGTGTGATCAGCCACGTGATCAGTGCATGATATCCACGTGATCAGTGCATGACAGCCACGTGATCAGTGCATGAGAGCCACGTGATCAGTGCATGATCAGTCACGTGATACATGTGTGATCAGCCACGTGATCAGTGCATGATGAGCCACGTGATCAGTGCAGGATCAATTACGTGATCAGTGCATGATCAGTCACGTGACCAGTACATGGTTGCTACGTGATCGTTGCATGATCAGCCACGTGAGCAGAGCATGATAGCCACGTGGTCAGTGCATGATCAGTCACGTGATCAGTACATGATCAGTCACGTGAACAGTGCATGATCATTTACGTGATCTTTGCATGATCAGTCACGTTACCAGTATATGGTTGCTACGTGATCATTCCATGACGAGCCACGTGAGCAGTGCATGATAGCCACGTGATGTGTGCATGAGTTACGTGAGCAGAGTATGATCAGCCACGTGATCAGTGCATGAGTGCCACGTGATCAGTGCATGATATGTCACGTGACAGGTGTGTGATCAGCCACGTGAACAGTGCATGTTCAGCCACGTGATCAGTGCATGATAGCCACGTGATCAGTGCATGATCAGTTACGTGAGCAGTGTATGATCAGCCACGTGATCAGTGCATGGTCAGACACGTGAACAGTGTATGATCAGCCACGTGATCAGTGCATGATATCCAAGTGATCAGTGCATGATCATCACGTGATCAGTGTATGATCAGCCACGTGAACAGTGCATGCTCAGTCACGTGATCTGGGCCTGCTGAGCTGCGTGATTACTGTCTGCTCATCTGCTTGACAATTGCCAGCTGAGCTGCACGATTCCTGCCTGTCATCTGCTTGACAATTGCCAGCTGTGCTGCGTAATTCCTGCCTGCTCAGCTGCTTGATTATTGCCAGCTGAGCAGCATGATTCCTCACACCTGAGTTCCATGATTATTGCCTGCTGACTGTTTGATTCGTGCCTACTCAGCTCTTTGTTTATTGCCTCCAGAGGCACATGATCAGTGTATGATAGCAAACATGATCAGCGCATGATCAGTCACATGATCAGCGCCATTAAGTCACGTGATCACTACATGATAGTCATGTGATCAGTCCATGCTCAGTCACGGTATCAGTGCATGATCAGCCACGTGATCAGTGCATGATCTGTCACAAGATTAGTGTATGATCATCCACGTGATCAGTGCACGGGCAGTCATGTGATCAGTGCATGATATAGACGTGAAGAGTGCATGATCAGTCTCCTGATCAGTGCATGATAGCCACGTGATCAGTGCATGATCAGTCACCTGATGGGTGTATGATCATTCACGTGACCTGTACATGGTAGCTACATGATCATTGCATGATCAGCCACGTGAGTAGTTCATGATAGCCACGTGATCAGTGCATGATCAGTCACGTGATCAGTGCATGATCAGTCATGTGACCAGTACATGGTAGCTGCGTGATCATGGCATGATCAGCCACGTGAGCAGTGCATGATAGCCACGTGATCAGTGCATGATCAGTCACGTGATCAGTGCATGATCAGTCATGTGACCAGTACATGGTAGCTGCGTGATCATGCATGATCAGCCACGTGATCAGTGCATGATAGCCACGTGATCAGTGCATGATCAGACACGTGATCAGTGCATGATCAGTCACGTGATCAGTGCATGATCAGCCACGTGATCAGTGCATGATCAGGCACGTGATCAGTGTATGTCAGCCAAGTGATCAGTGCATGATAGCCACGTGATCAGTGCATGATCAGTCACGTGATCAGTGCATGATCAGTTATGTGATCAGTGTATGATCAGCCACGTGATCAGTGCATGATCAGCCACATGATCAGTGCATGATCAATTACGTGATCAGTGCATGATCAGTCACGTGACCAGTACATGGTAGCTACGTGATCATTGCCTGATCAGCCACGTGATCAGTGCATGATAGCCACGTGATCAGTGCATGATAGCCACGTGATCAGTGCATGATCAGTCATGTGATACGTGTGTGATCAGCCACGTGATCAGTGCATGATATCCACGTGATCAGTGCATGACAGCCACGTGATCAGTGCATGAGAGCCACGGGATCAGTGCATGATCAGTCACGTGATACATGTGTGATCAGCCACGTGATCAGTGCATGATGAGCCACGTGATCAGTGCAGGATCAATTACGTGATCAGTGCATGATCAGTCACGTGACCAGTACATGGTTGCTACGTGATCGTTGCATGATCAGCCACGTGAGCAGAGCATGATAGCCACGTGATCAGTGCATGATCAGTCACGTGATCAGTACATGATCAGTCACGTGAACAGTGCATGATCATTTACGTGATCTTTGCATGATCAGTCACGTTACCAGTATATGGTTGCTACGTGATCATTCCATGACGAGCCACGTGAGCAGTGCATGATAGCCACGTGATGTGTGCATGAGTTACGTGAGCAGAGTATGATCAGCCACGTGATCAGTGCATGAGTGCCACGTGATCAGTGCATGATATGTCACGTGACAGGTGTGTGATCAGCCACGTGAACAGTGCATGTTCAGCCACGTGATCAGTGCATGATAGCCACGTGATCAGTGCATGATCAGTTACGTGAGCAGTGTATGATCAGCCACGTGATCAGTGCATGGTCAGACACGTGAACAGTGTATGATCAGCCACGTGATCAGTGCATGATATCCAAGTGATCAGTGCATGATCATCACGTGATCAGTGTATGATCAGCCACGTGAACAGTGCATGCTCAGTCACGTGATCTGGGCCTGCTGAGCTGCGTGATTACTGTCTGCTCATCTGCTTGACAATTGCCAGCTGAGCTGCACGATTCCTGCCTGTCATCTGCTTGACAATTGCCAGCTGTGCTGCGTAATTCCTGCCTGCTCAGCTGCTTGATTATTGCCAGCTGAGCAGCATGATTCCTCACACCTGAGTTCCATGATTATTGCCTGCTGACTGTTTGATTCGTGCCTACTCAGCTCTTTGTTTATTGCCTCCAGAGGCACATGATCAGTGTATGATAGCAAACATGATCAGCGCATGATCAGTCACATGATCAGCGCCATTAAGTCACGTGATCACTACATGATAGTCATGTGATCAGTCCATGCTCAGTCACGGTATCAGTGCATGATCAGCCACGTGATCAGTGCATGATCTGTCACAAGATTAGTGTATGATCATCCACGTGATCAGTGCATGGGCAGTCATGTGATCAGTGCATGATATAGACGTGATCAGTGCATGATCAGTCTCGTGATCAGTGCATGATAGCCACGTGATCAGTGCATGATCAGTCACCTGATGGGTGTATGATCATTCACGTGACCTGTACATGGTAGCTACATGATCATTGCATGATCAGCCACGTGAGTAGTTCATGATAGCCACGTGATCACTGCATGATCAGTCACGTGATCAGTGCATGATCAGTCATGTGACCAGTACATGGTAGCTGCGTGATCATGGCATGATCAGCCACGTGAGCAGTGCATGATAGCCACGTGATCAGTGCATGATCAGACACGTGATCAGTGCATGATCAGTCACGTGATCAGTGCATGATCAGCCACGTGATCAGTGCATGACCAGGCACGTGATCAGTGTATGTCAGCCAAGTGATCAGTGCATGATAGCCACGTGATCAGTGCATGATCAGTCACGTGATCAGTGCATGATCAGTTATGTGATCAGTGTATGATCAGCCACGTGATCAGTGCATGATCAGCCACATGATCAGTGCATGATCAATTACGTGATCAGTGCATGATCAGTCACGTGACCAGTACATGGTAGCTACGTGATCATTGCATGATCAGCCACGTGATCAGTGCATGATAGCCACGTGATCAGTGCATGATAGCCACGTGATCAGTGCATGATCAGTCATGTGATACGTGTGTGATCAGCCACGTGATCAGTGCATGATATCCACGTGATCAGTGCATGACAGCCACGTGATCAGTGCATGAGCCACGTGATCAGTGCATGATCAGTCACGTGATACATGTGTGATCAGCCACGTGATCAGTGCATGATGAGCCACGTGATCAGTGCATGATCAATTACGTGATCAGTGCATGATCAGTCACGTGACCAGTACATGGTTGCTACGTGATCGTTGCATGATCAGCCACGTGAGCAGTGCATGATAGCCACGTGATCAGTGCATGATCAGTCACGTGATCAGTGCATGATCAGTCACGTGAACAGTGCATGATCATTTACGTGATCAGTGCATGATCAGTCACGTGACCAGTATATGGTTGCTACGTGATCATTCCATGACGAGCCACGTGATCAGTGCATGATAGCCACGTGATGTGTGCATGAGTTACGTGAGCAGTGTATGATCAGCCACGTGATCAGTGCATGAGAGCCACGTGATCAGTGCATGATATGTCACGTGACAGGTGTGTGATCAGCCACGTGATCAGTGCATGATCAGCCACGTGATCAGTGCATGATAGCCACGTGATCAGTGCATGATCAGTTACGTGATCAGTGCATGATCAGCCACGTGATCAGTGCATGATCAGTCACGTGATCAGTGCATGATAGCACGTGATCAGTGCATGATCAGTCACGTGATCAGTGCATGATAGCCACGTGATCAGTGCATGATCAGTCACGTGATCAGTGCATGATCAGTCACGTGATCAGTGCATGATCAGCCACGTGATCAGTGCATGATCAGTCACGTGATCAGTGCATGATCAGCCACGTGATCAGTGCATGATCAGCCACGTGATCAGTGCATGATCAGCCACGTGATCAGTGCATGATAGCCACGTGATCAGTGCATGATCAGTCACGTGATCAGTGCATGATCAGTCACGTGATCAGTGCATGATCAGCCACGTGATCAGTGCATGATCAGCCACGTGATCAGTGCATGATCAGCCACGTGATCAGTGCATGATCAGTCACGTGATCAGTGCATGATCAGCCACGTGATCAGTGCATGATCAGCCACGTGATCAGTGCATGATCAGCCACGTGATCAGTGCATGATATCCACGTGATCAGTGCATGATCATCACGTGATCAGTGTATGATCAGCCACGTGATCAGTGCATGCTCAGTCACGTGATCAGTGCCTGCTGAGCTGCGTGATTACTGTCTGCTCATCTGCTTGACAATTGCCAGCTGAGCTGCACGATTCCTGCCTGATCAGCTGCTTGATTATTGCCAGCTGAGCAGCATGATTCCTCACACCTGTGTTCCATGATTATTGCCTGCTGACTGTTTGATTCGTGCCTACTCAGCTCTTTGTTTATTGCCTCCAGAGGCACATGATCAGTGTATGATAGCAAACATGATCAGTGCATGATCAGTCACATGATCAGTGCATTAAGTCACGTGATCAGTGCATGATAGTCATGTGATCAGTCCATGATCAGTCACGTATCAGTGCATGATCAGCCACGTGATCAGTGCATGATCAGTCACGTGATCAGTGTATGATCATCCACGTGATCAGTGCATGATCAGTCATGTGATCAGTGCATGATATAGACGTGATCAGTGCATGATCAGTCACGTGATCAGTGCATGATAGCCACGTGATCAGTGCATGATCAGTCACGTGATCAGTGTATGATCATTCACGTGACCAGTACATGGTAGCTACATGATCATTGCATGATCAGCCACGTGATAGTGCATGATAGCCACGTGATCAGTGCATGATCAGTCACGTGATCAGTGCATGATCAGTCATGTGACCAGTACATGGTAGCTGCGTGATCATGCATGATCAGCCACGTGATCAGTGCATGATAGCCACGTGATCAGTGCATGATCAGTCACGTGATCAGTGCATGATCAGTCACGTGATCAGTGCATGATCAGCCACGTGATCAGTGCATGATCAGTCACGTGATCAGTGCATGATCAGTCACGTGATCAGTGCATGATAGCTACGTGATCAGTGCATGATCAGCCACGTGATCAGTGCATGATCAGCCACGTGATCAGTGCATGATAGCCACGTGATCAGTGCATGATCAGTCACGTGATCAGTGCATGATCAGTCACGTGATCAGTACATGGTAGCTGCGTGATCATGCATGATCAGCCACGTGATCAGTGCATGATAGCCACGTGATCAGTGCATGATCAGTCACGTGATCAGTGCATGATCAGTCACGTGATCAGTGCATGATCAGCCACGTGATCAGTGCATGATCAGGCACGTGATCAGTGCATGATCAGCCACGTGATCAGTGCATGATAGCCACGTGATCAGTGCATGATCAGTCACGTGATCAGTGCATGATCAGTTACGTGATCAGTGCATGATCAGCCACGTGATCAGTGCATGATCAGCCACGTGATCAGTGCATGATCAATTACGTGATCAGTGCATGATCAGTCACGTGACCAGTACATGGTAGCTACGTGATCATTGCATGATCAGCCACGTGATCAGTGCATGATAGCCACGTGATCAGTGCATGATAGCCACGTGATCAGTGCATGATCAGTCATGTGATACGTGTGTGATCAGCCACGTGATCAGTGCATGATATCCACGTGATCAGTGCATGACAGCCACGTGATCAGTGCATGAGAGCCACGTGATCAGTGCATGATCAGTCACGTGATACATGTGTGATCAGCCACGTGATCAGTGCATGATGAGCCACGTGATCAGTGCAGGATCAATTACGTGATCAGTGCATGATCAGTCACGTGACCAGTACATGGTTGCTACGTGATCGTTGCATGATCAGCCACGTGAGCAGAGCATGATAGCCACGTGATCAGTGCATGATCAGTCACGTGATCAGTACATGATCAGTCACGTGAACAGTGCATGATCATTTACGTGATCTTTGCATGATCAGTCACGTGACCAGTATATGGTTGCTACGTGATCATTCCATGACGAGCCACGTGAGCAGTGCATGATAGCCACGTGATGTGTGCATGAGTTACGTGAGCAGAGTATGATCAGCCACGTGATCAGTGCATGAGTGCCACGTGATCAGTGCATGATATGTCACGTGACAGGTGTGTGATCAGCCACGTGAACAGTGCATGTTCAGCCACGTGATCAGTGCATGATAGCCACGTGATCAGTGCATGATCAGTTACGTGAGCAGTGTATGATCAGCCACGTGATCAGTGCATGGTCAGACACGTGAACAGTGTATGATCAGCCACGTGATCAGTGCATGATATCCAAGTGATCAGTGCATGATCATCACGTGATCAGTGTATGATCAGCCACGTGAACAGTGCATGCTCAGTCACGTGATCTGGGCCTGCTGAGCTGCGTGATTACTGTCTGCTCATCTGCTTGACAATTGCCAGCTGAGCTGCACGATTCCTGCCTGTCATCTGCTTGACAATTGCCAGCTGTGCTGCGTAATTCCTGCCTGCTCAGCTGCTTGATTATTGCCAGCTGAGCAGCATGATTCCTCACACCTGAGTTCCATGATTATTGCCTGCTGACTGTTTGATTCGTGCCTACTCAGCTCTTTGTTTATTGCCTCCAGAGGCACATGATCAGTGTATGATAGCAAACATGATCAGCGCATGATCAGTCACATGATCAGCGCCATTAAGTCACGTGATCACTACATGATAGTCATGTGATCAGTCCATGCTCAGTCACGGTATCAGTGCATGATCAGCCACGTGATCAGTGCATGATCTGTCACATGATTAGTGTATGATCATCCACGTGATCAGTGCATGGGCAGTCATGTGATCAGTGCATGATATAGACGTGATCAGTGCATGATCAGTCTCGTGATCAGTGCATGATAGCCACGTGATCAGTGCATGATCAGTCACCTGATGGGTGTATGATCATTCACGTGACCTGTACATGGTAGCTACATGATCATTGCATGATCAGCCACGTGAGTAGTGCATGATAGCCACGTGATCACTGCATGATCAGTCACGTGATCAGTGCATGATCAGCCACGTGATCAGTGCATGATCAGTCACGTGATCAGTGCATGATCAGCCACGTGATCAGTGCATGATCAGCCACGTGATCAGTGCATGATCAGTCACGTGATCAGTGCATGATCAGCACGTGATCAGTGCATGACAGCCACGTGATCAGTGCATGATAGCCACGTGATCAGTGCATGAGTCACGTGATCAGTGTATGATCAGCCACGTGATCAGTGCATGATAGCCACGTGATCAGTGCATGATAGTCACGTGATCAGTGCATGATCAGCCACGTGATCAGTGCATGATCAGCCACGTGATCAGTGCATGATAGCCACGTGATCAGTGCATGATCAGTCACGTGATCAGTGCATGATCAGCCACGTGATCAGTGCATGATCAGCCACGTGATCAGTGCATGATCAGCCACGTGATCAGTGCATGATAGCCACGTGATCAGTGCATGATCATCACGTGATCAGTGCATGATCAGCCACGTGATCAGTGCATGATCAGTCACGTGATCAGTGCATGATCAGTCACGTGATCAGTGCATGATCAGCCACGTGATCAGTGCATGATCAGCCACGTGATCAGTGCATGATCAATTACGTGATCAGTGCATGATCAGTCACGTGATCAGTGCATGATAGCCACGTGATCAGTGCATGATCAGCCACGTGATCAGTGCATGATAGCCACGTGATCAGTGCATGATCAGCCACGTGATCAGTGCATGATCAGCCACGTGATCAGTGCATGATAGCCACGTGATCAGTGCATGATCAGTCACGTGATCAGTGTGATCAGCCACGTGATCAGTGCATGATCAGCCACGTGATCAGTGCATGATCAGTCACGTGATCAGTGCATGATCAGCCACGTGATCAGTGCATGATAGCCACGTGATCAGTGCATGATCAGTCACGTGATCAGTGCATGATCAGTCACGTGATCAGTGCATGATCAGCCACGTGATCAGTGCATGATCAGTCACGTGACCAGTGCATGATTGCTACGTGATCATTGCATGATCAGCCACGTGATCAGTGCATGATAGCCACGTGATCAGTGCATGAGTCACGTGATCAGTGTATGATCAGCCACGTGATCAGTGCATGATAGTCACGTGATCAGTGCATGATAGTCACGTGATCAGTGCATGATCAGCCACGTGATCAGTGCATGATCAGCCACGTGATCAGTGCATGATCAGCCACGTGATCAGTGCATGATCAGTCACGTGATCAGTGCATGATCAGCCACGTGATCAGTGCATGATCAGTCACGTGATCAGTGCATGATCAGCGTGATCAGTGCATGATCAGCCACGTGATCAGTGCATGATAGCCACGTGATCAGTGCATGATCAGCCACGTGATCAGTGCATGATCAGTCACGTGATCAGTGCATGATCAGTTACGTGATCAGTGCATGATCAGCCACGTGATCAGTGCATGATCAGCCACGTGATCAGTGCATGATCAATTACGTGATCAGTGCATGATCAGTCACGTGACCAGTACATGGTAGCTACGTGATCATTGCATGATCAGCCACGTGATCAGTGCATGATAGCCACGTGATCAGTGCATGATAGCCACGTGATCAGTGCATGATCAGTCATGTGATACGTGTGTGATCAGCCACGTGATCAGTGCATGATATCCACGTGATCAGTGCATGACAGCCACGTGATCAGTGCATGAGAGCCACGTGATCAGTGCATGATCAGTCACGTGATACATGTGTGATCAGCCACGTGATCAGTGCATGATGAGCCACGTGATCAGTGCAGGATCAATTACGTGATCAGTGCATGATCAGTCACGTGACCAGTACATGGTTGCTACGTGATCGTTGCATGATCAGCCACGTGAGCAGAGCATGATAGCCACGTGATCAGTGCATGATCAGTCACGTGATCAGTACATGATCAGTCACGTGAACAGTGCATGATCATTTACGTGATCTTTGCATGATCAGTCACGTGACCAGTATATGGTTGCTACGTGATCATTCCATGACGAGCCACGTGAGCAGTGCATGATAGCCACGTGATGTGTGCATGAGTTACGTGAGCAGAGTATGATCAGCCACGTGATCAGTGCATGAGTGCCACGTGATCAGTGCATGATATGTCACGTGACAGGTGTGTGATCAGCCACGTGAACAGTGCATGTTCAGCCACGTGATCAGTGCATGATAGCCACGTGATCAGTGCATGATCAGTTACGTGAGCAGTGTATGATCAGCCACGTGATCAGTGCATGGTCAGACACGTGAACAGTGTATGATCAGCCACGTGATCAGTGCATGATATCCAAGTGATCAGTGCATGATCATCACGTGATCAGTGTATGATCAGCCACGTGAACAGTGCATGCTCAGTCACGTGATCTGGGCCTGCTGAGCTGCGTGATTACTGTCTGCTCATCTGCTTGACAATTGCCAGCTGAGCTGCACGATTCCTGCCTGTCATCTGCTTGACAATTGCCAGCTGTGCTGCGTAATTCCTGCCTGCTCAGCTGCTTGATTATTGCCAGCTGAGCAGCATGATTCCTCACACCTGAGTTCCATGATTATTGCCTGCTGACTGTTTGATTCGTGCCTACTCAGCTCTTTGTTTATTGCCTCCAGAGGCACATGATCAGTGTATGATAGCAAACATGATCAGCGCATGATCAGTCACATGATCAGCGCCATTAAGTCACGTGATCACTACATGATAGTCATGTGATCAGTCCATGCTCAGTCACGGTATCAGTGCATGATCAGCCACGTGATCAGTGCATGATCTGTCACAAGATTAGTGTATGATCATCCACGTGATCAGTGCATGGGCAGTCATGTGATCAGTGCATGATATAGACGTGATCAGTGCATGATCAGTCTCGTGATCAGTGCATGATAGCCACGTGATCAGTGCATGATCAGTCACCTGATGGGTGTATGATCATTCACGTGACCTGTACATGGTAGCTACATGATCATTGCATGATCAGCCACGTGAGTAGTGCATGATAGCCACGTGATCACTGCATGATCAGTCACGTGATCAGTGCATGATCAGTCATGTGACCAGTACATGGTAGCTGCGTGATCATGGCATGATCAGCCACGTGAGCAGTGCATGATCAGCCACGTGATCAGTGCATGATCAGTCACGTGATCAGTGCATGATCAGCCACGTGATCAGTGCATGACCAGGCACGTGATCAGTGTATGTCAGCCACGTGATCAGTGCATGATAGCCACGTGATCAGTGCATGATCAGTCACGTGATCAGTGCATGATCAGTTACGTGATCAGTGCATGATCAGCCACGTGATCAGTGCATGATCAGCCACATGATCAGTGCATGATCAATTACGTGATCAGTGCATGATCAGTCACGTGACCAGTACATGTAGCTACGTGATCAGTGCATGATCAGCCACGTGATCAGTGCATGATAGCCACGTGATCAGTGCATGATCAGTCATGTGATACGTGTGTGATCAGCCACGTGATCAGTGCATGATATCCACGTGATCAGTGCATGACAGCCACGTGATCAGTGCATGAGAGCCACGTGATCAGTGCATGATCAGTCACGTGATCATGTGTGATCAGCCACGTGATCAGTGCATGATGAGCCACGTGATCAGTGCATGATCAATTACGTGATCAGTGCATGATCAGTCACGTGACCAGTACATGGTTGCTACGTGATCAGTGCATGATCAGCCACGTGATCAGTGCATGATAGCCACGTGATCAGTGCATGATCAGTCACGTGATCAGTGCATGATCAGTCACGTGATCAGTGCATGATCATTTACGTGATCAGTGCATGATCAGTCACGTGACCAGTATATGGTTGCCACGTGATCATTCCATGACAGCCACGTGATCAGTGCATGATAGCCACGTGATCAGTGCATGATCAGTTACGTGATCAGTGTATGATCAGCCACGTGATCAGTGCATGATCAGTCACGTGATCAGTGCATGATCAGCCACGTGATCAGTGCATGATAGCCACGTGATCAGTGCATGATCAGTCACGTGATCAGTGCATGATCAGCCACGTGATCAGTGCATGATCAGTCACGTGATCAGTGCATGATAGCCACGTGATCAGTGCATGATCAGCCACGTGATCAGTGCATGATAGCCACGTGATCAGTGCATGATCAGCCACGTGATCAGTGCATGATCAGTCACGTGATCAGTGCATGATCAGTCACGTGATCAGTGCATGATCAGCCACGTGATCAGTGCATGATCAGCCACATGATCAGTGCATGATCAATTACGTGATCAGTGCATGATCAGTCACGTGATCAGTACATGGTAGCTACGTGATCATTGCATGATCAGCCACGTGATCAGTGCATGATAGCCACGTGATCAGTGCATGATAGCCACGTGATCAGTGCATGATCAGTCATGTGATACGTGTGTGATCAGCCACGTGATCAGTGCATGATATCCACGTGATCAGTGCATGACAGCCACGTGATCAGTGCATGAGAGCCACGTGATCAGTGCATGATCAGTCACGTGATACATGTGTGATCAGCCACGTGATCAGTGCATGATGAGCCACGTGATCAGTGCAGGATCAATTACGTGATCAGTGCATGATCAGTCACGTGACCAGTACATGGTTGCTACGTGATCGTTGCATGATCAGCCACGTGAGCAGAGCATGATAGCCACGTGATCAGTGCATGATCAGTCACGTGATCAGTACATGATCAGTCACGTGAACAGTGCATGATCATTTACGTGATCTTTGCATGATCAGTCACGTGACCAGTATATGGTTGCTACGTGATCATTCCATGACGAGCCACGTGAGCAGTGCATGATAGCCACGTGATGTGTGCATGAGTTACGTGAGCAGAGTATGATCAGCCACGTGATCAGTGCATGAGTGCCACGTGATCAGTGCATGATATGTCACGTGACAGGTGTGTGATCAGCCACGTGAACAGTGCATGTTCAGCCACGTGATCAGTGCATGATAGCCACGTGATCAGTGCATGATCAGTTACGTGAGCAGTGTATGATCAGCCACGTGATCAGTGCATGGTCAGACACGTGAACAGTGTATGATCAGCCACGTGATCAGTGCATGATATCCAAGTGATCAGTGCATGATCATCACGTGATCAGTGTATGATCAGCCACGTGAACAGTGCATGCTCAGTCACGTGATCTGGGCCTGCTGAGCTGCGTGATTACTGTCTGCTCATCTGCTTGACAATTGCCAGCTGAGCTGCACGATTCCTGCCTGTCATCTGCTTGACAATTGCCAGCTGTGCTGCGTAATTCCTGCCTGCTCAGCTGCTTGATTATTGCCAGCTGAGCAGCATGATTCCTCACACCTGAGTTCCATGATTATTGCCTGCTGACTGTTTGATTCGTGCCTACTCAGCTCTTTGTTTATTGCCTCCAGAGGCACATGATCAGTGTATGATAGCAAACATGATCAGCGCATGATCAGTCACATGATCAGCGCCATTAAGTCACGTGATCACTACATGATAGTCATGTGATCAGTCCATGCTCAGTCACGGTATCAGTGCATGATCAGCCACGTGATCAGTGCATGATCTGTCACAAGATTAGTGTATGATCATCCACGTGATCAGTGCATGGGCAGTCATGTGATCAGTGCATGATATAGACGTGAACAGTGCATGATCAGTCTCGTGATCAGTGCATGATAGCCACGTGATCAGTGCATGATCAGTCACCTGATGGGTGTATGATCATTCACGTGACCTGTACATGGTAGCTACATGATCATTGCATGATCAGCCACGTGAGTAGTGCATGATAGCCACGTGATCACTGCATGATCAGTCACGTGATCAGTGCATGATCAGTCATGTGACCAGTACATGGTAGCTGCGTGATCATGGCATGATCAGCCACGTGAGCAGTGCATGATAGCCACGTGATCAGTGCATGATCAGTCACGTGATCAGTGCATGATCAGCCACGTGATCAGTGCATGATCAGGCACGTGATCAGTGCATGTCAGCCACGTGATCAGTGCATGATAGCCACGTGATCAGTGCATGATCAGTCACGTGATCAGTGCATGATCAGTTACGTGATCAGTGTATGATCAGCCACGTGATCAGTGCATGATCAGCCACGTGATCAGTGCATGATCAATTACGTGATCAGTGCATGATCAGTCACGTGACCAGTACATGGTAGCTACGTGATCATTGCATGATCAGCCACGTGATCAGTGCATGATAGCCACGTGATCAGTGCATGATCAGTCATGTGATACGTGTGTGATCAGCCACGTGATCAGTGCATGATATCCACGTGATCAGTGCATGACAGCCACGTGATCAGTGCATGAGAGCCACGTGATCAGTGCATGATCAGTCACGTGATCATGTGTGATCAGCCACGTGATCAGTGCATGATGAGCCACGTGATCAGTGCATGATCAATTACGTGATCAGTGCATGATCAGTCACGTGACCAGTACATGGTTGCTACGTGATCGTTGCATGATCAGCCACGTGAGCAGTGCATGATAGCCACGTGATCAGTGCATGATCAGTCACGTGATCAGTGCATGATCAGTCACGTGATCAGTGCATGATCATTTACGTGATCAGTGCATGATCAGTCACGTGACCAGTATATGGTTGCCACGTGATCAGTGCATGACAGCCACGTGATCAGTGCATGATAGCCACGTGATCAGTGCATGATCAGTTACGTGAGCAGTGTATGATCAGCCACGTGATCAGTGCATGGTCAGACACGTGAACAGTGTATGATCAGCCACGTGATCAGTGCATGATATCCAAGTGATCAGTGCATGATCATCACGTGATCAGTGTATGATCAGCCACGTGAACAGTGCATGCTCAGTCACGTGATCTGGGCCTGCTGAGCTGCGTGATTACTGTCTGCTCATCTGCTTGACAATTGCCAGCTGAGCTGCACGATTCCTGCCTGTCATCTGCTTGACAATTGCCAGCTGTGCTGCGTAATTCCTGCCTGCTCAGCTGCTTGATTATTGCCAGCTGAGCAGCATGATTCCTCACACCTGAGTTCCATGATTATTGCCTGCTGACTGTTTGATTCGTGCCTACTCAGCTCTTTGTTTATTGCCTCCAGAGGCACATGATCAGTGTATGATAGCAAACATGATCAGCGCATGATCAGTCACATGATCAGCGCCATTAAGTCACGTGATCACTACATGATAGTCATGTGATCAGTCCATGCTCAGTCACGGTATCAGTGCATGATCAGCCACGTGATCAGTGCATGATCTGTCACAAGATTAGTGTATGATCATCCACGTGATCAGTGCATGGGCAGTCATGTGATCAGTGCATGATATAGACGTGAACAGTGCATGATCAGTCTCGTGATCAGTGCATGATAGCCACGTGATCAGTGCATGATCAGTCACCTGATGGGTGTATGATCATTCACGTGACCTGTACATGGTAGCTACATGATCATTGCATGATCAGCCACGTGAGTAGTGCATGATAGCCACGTGATCACTGCATGATCAGTCACGTGATCAGTGCATGATCAGTCATGTGACCAGTACATGGTAGCTGCGTGATCATGGCATGATCAGCCACGTGAGCAGTGCATGATAGCCACGTGATCAGTGCATGATCAGACACGAGATCAGTGCATGATCAGTCACGTGATCAGTGCATGATCAGCCACGTGATCAGTGCATGACCAGGCACGTGATCAGTGTATGTCAGCCAAGTGATCAGTGCATGATAGCCACGTGATCAGTGCATGATCAGTCACGTGATCAGTGCATGATCAGTTACGTGATCAGTGTATGATCAGCCACGTGATCAGTGCATGATCAGCCACATGATCAGTGCATGATCAATTACGTGATCAGTGCATGATCAGTCACGTGACCAGTACATGGTAGCTACGTGATCATTGCATGATCAGCCACGTGATCAGTGCATGATAGCCACGTGATCAGTGCATGATAGCCACGTGATCAGTGCATGATCAGTCATGTGATCGTGTGTGATCAGCCACGTGATCAGTGCATGATAGCCACGTGATCAGTGCATGAGAGCCACGTGATCAGTGCATGATCAGTCACGTGATACATGTGTGATCAGCCACGTGATCAGTGCATGATGAGCCACGTGATCAGTGCATGATCAATTACGTGATCAGTGCATGATCAGTCACGTGACCAGTACATGGTTGCTACGTGATCGTTGCATGATCAGCCACGTGAGCAGTGCATGATAGCCACGTGATCAGTGCATGATCAGTCACGTGATCAGTGCATGATCAGTCACGTGAACAGTGCATGATCATTTACGTGATCTTTGCATGATCAGTCACGTGACCAGTATATGGTTGCTACGTGATCATTCCATGACAGCCACGTGAGCAGTGCATGATAGCCACGTGATGTGTGCATGAGTTACGTGAGCAGAGTATGATCAGCCACGTGATCAGTGCATGAGTGCCACGTGATCAGTGCATGATATGTCACGTGACAGTGTGTGATCAGCCACGTGAACAGTGCATGATCAGCCACGTGATCAGTGCATGATAGCCACGTGATCAGTGCATGATCAGTTACGTGAGCAGTGTATGATCAGCCACGTGATCAGTGCATGGTCAGACACGTGATCAGTGTATGATCAGCCACGTGATCAGTGCATGATATCCACGTGATCAGTGCATGATCATCACGTGATCAGTGCATGATCAGCCACGTGATCAGTGCATGATCAGTCACGTGATCAGTGCATGATCAGTCACGTGATCAGTGCATGATCAGCCACGTGATCAGTGCATGATCAGCCACGTGATCAGTGCATGATCAATTACGTGATCAGTGCATGATCAGTCACGTGACCAGTGCATGATAGCTACGTGATCAGTGCATGATCAGCCACGTGATCAGTGCATGATAGCCACGTGATCAGTGCATGATATCCACGTGATCAGTGCATGATCAGCCACGTGATCAGTGCATGATAGCCACGTGATCAGTGCATGATCAGTCACGTGATCATGTGTGATCAGCCACGTGATCAGTGCATGATCAGCCACGTGATCAGTGCATGATCAGTCACGTGATCAGTGCATGATCAGCCACGTGATCAGTGCATGATAGCCACGTGATCAGTGCATGATCAGTCACGTGATCAGTGCATGATCAGTCACGTGATCAGTGCATGATCATTCACGTGATCAGTGCATGATCAGTCACGTGATCAGTGCATGATAGCTACGTGATCAGTGCATGATCAGCCACGTGATCAGTGCATGATAGCCACGTGATGTGTGCATGAGTTACGTGATCAGTGCATGATCAGCCACGTGATCAGTGCATGATAGTCACGTGATCAGTGCATGATAGTCACGTGATCAGTGCATGATCAGCCACGTGATCAGTGCATGATCAGCCACGTGATCAGTGCATGATAGCCACGTGATCAGTGCATGATCAGTCACGTGATCAGTGCATGATCAGCCACGTGATCAGTGCATGATCAGTCACGTGATCAGTGCATGATAGCCACGTGATCAGTGCATGATCAGCCACGTGATCAGTGCATGATAGCCACGTGATCAGTGCATGATCAGCCACGTGATCAGTGCATGATCAGTCACGTGATCAGTGCATGATCAGTTATGTGATCAGTGTATGATCAGCCACGTGATCAGTGCATGATCAGCCACGTGATCAGTGCATGATCAATTACGTGATCAGTGCATGATCAGTCACGTGACCAGTACATGGTAGCTACGTGATCATTGCATGATCAGCCACGTGATCAGTGCATGATAGCCACGTGATCAGTGCATGATAGCCACGTGATCAGTGCATGATCAGTCATGTGATACGTGTGTGATCAGCCACATGATCAGTGCATGATATCCACGTGATCAGTGCATGACAGCCACGTGATCAGTGCATGAGAGCCACGTGATCAGTGCATGATCAGTCACGTGATACATGTGTGATCAGCCACGTGATCAGTGCATGATGAGCCACGTGATCAGTGCAGGATCAATTACGTGATCAGTGCATGATCAGTCACGTGACCAGTACATGGTTGCTACGTGATCGTTGCATGATCAGCCACGTGAGCAGAGCATGATAGCCACGTGATCAGTGCATGATCAGTCACGTGATCAGTACATGATCAGTCACGTGAACAGTGCATGATCATTTACGTGATCTTTGCATGATCAGTCACGTGACCAGTATATGGTTGCTACGTGATCATTCCATGACAGCCACGTGAGCAGTGCATGATAGCCACGTGATGTGTGCATGAGTTACGTGAGCAGAGTATGATCAGCCACGTGATCAGTGCATGAGTGCCACGTGATCAGTGCATGATATGTCACGTGACAGGTGTGTGATCAGCCACGTGAACAGTGCATGTTCAGCCACGTGATCAGTGCATGATAGCCACGTGATCAGTGCATGATCAGTTACGTGAGCAGTGTATGATCAGCCACGTGATCAGTGCATGGTCAGACACGTGAACAGTGTATGATCAGCCACGTGATCAGTGCATGATATCCAAGTGATCAGTGCATGATCATCACGTGATCAGTGTATGATCAGCCACGTGAACAGTGCATGCTCAGTCACGTGATCTGGGCCTGCTGAGCTGCGTGATTACTGTCTGCTCATCTGCTTGACAATTGCCAGCTGAGCTGCACGATTCCTGCCTGTCATCTGCTTGACAATTGCCAGCTGTGCTGCGTAATTCCTGCCTGCTCAGCTGCTTGATTATTGCCAGCTGAGCAGCATGATTCCTCACACCTGAGTTCCATGATTATTGCCTGCTGACTGTTTGATTCGTGCCTACTCAGCTCTTTGTTTATTGCCTCCAGAGGCACATGATCAGTGTATGATAGCAAACATGATCAGCGCATGATCAGTCACATGATCAGCGCCATTAAGTCACGTGATCACTACATGATAGTCATGTGATCAGTCCATGCTCAGTCACGGTATCAGTGCATGATCAGCCACGTGATCAGTGCATGATCTGTCACAAGATTAGTGTATGATCATCCACGTGATCAGTGCATGGGCAGTCATGTGATCAGTGCATGATATAGACGTGAACAGTGCATGATCAGTCTCGTGATCAGTGCATGATAGCCACGTGATCAGTGCATGATCAGTCACCTGATGGGTGTATGATCATTCACGTGACCTGTACATGGTAGCTACATGATCATTGCATGATCAGCCACGTGAGTAGTTCATGATAGCCACGTGATCACTGCATGATCAGTCACGTGATCAGTGCATGATCAGTCATGTGACCAGTACATGGTAGCTGCGTGATCATGGCATGATCAGCCACGTGAGCAGTGCATGATCAGCCACGTGATCAGTGCATGATCAGTCACGTGATCAGTGCATGATCAGCCACGTGATCAGTGCATGATCAGGCACGTGATCAGTGTATGTCAGCCACGTGATCAGTGCATGATAGCCACGTGATCAGTGCATGATCAGTCACGTGATCAGTGCATGATCAGTTACGTGATCAGTGTATGATCAGCCACGTGATCAGTGCATGATCAGCCACATGATCAGTGCATGATCAATTACGTGATCAGTGCATGATCAGTCACGTGACCAGTACATGGTAGCTACGTGATCATTGCATGATCAGCCACGTGATCAGTGCATGATAGCCACGTGATCAGTGCATGATCAGTCATGTGATCGTGTGTGATCAGCCACGTGATCAGTGCATGATATCCACGTGATCAGTGCATGACAGCCACGTGATCAGTGCATGAGAGCCACGTGATCAGTGCATGATCAGTCACGTGATACATGTGTGATCAGCCACGTGATCAGTGCATGATGAGCCACGTGATCAGTGCATGATCAATTACGTGATCAGTGCATGATCAGTCACGTGACCAGTACATGGTTGCTACGTGATCGTTGCATGATCAGCCACGTGAGCAGTGCATGATAGCCACGTGATCAGTGCATGATCAGTCACGTGATCAGTGCATGATCAGTCACGTGATCAGTGCATGATCATTTACGTGATCAGTGCATGATCAGTCACGTGACCAGTATATGGTTGCCACGTGATCAGTGCATGACAGCCACGTGATCAGTGCATGATAGCCACGTGATCAGTGCATGATCAGTTACGTGAGCAGTGTATGATCAGCCACGTGATCAGTGCATGGTCAGACACGTGAACAGTGTATGATCAGCCACGTGATCAGTGCATGATATCCAAGTGATCAGTGCATGATCATCACGTGATCAGTGTATGATCAGCCACGTGAACAGTGCATGCTCAGTCACGTGATCTGGGCCTGCTGAGCTGCGTGATTACTGTCTGCTCATCTGCTTGACAATTGCCAGCTGAGCTGCACGATTCCTGCCTGTCATCTGCTTGACAATTGCCAGCTGTGCTGCGTAATTCCTGCCTGCTCAGCTGCTTGATTATTGCCAGCTGAGCAGCATGATTCCTCACACCTGAGTTCCATGATTATTGCCTGCTGACTGTTTGATTCGTGCCTACTCAGCTCTTTGTTTATTGCCTCCAGAGGCACATGATCAGTGTATGATAGCAAACATGATCAGCGCATGATCAGTCACATGATCAGCGCCATTAAGTCACGTGATCACTACATGATAGTCATGTGATCAGTCCATGCTCAGTCACGGTATCAGTGCATGATCAGCCACGTGATCAGTGCATGATCTGTCACAAGATTAGTGTATGATCATCCACGTGATCAGTGCATGGGCAGTCATGTGATCAGTGCATGATATAGACGTGAACAGTGCATGATCAGTCTCGTGATCAGTGCATGATAGCCACGTGATCAGTGCATGATCAGTCACCTGATGGGTGTATGATCATTCACGTGACCTGTACATGGTAGCTACATGATCATTGCATGATCAGCCACGTGAGTAGTGCATGATAGCCACGTGATCACTGCATGATCAGTCACGTGATCAGTGCATGATCAGTCATGTGACCAGTACATGGTAGCTGCGTGATCATGGCATGATCAGCCACGTGAGCAGTGCATGATAGCCACGTGATCAGTGCATGATCAGACACGTGATCAGTGCATGATCAGTCACGTGATCAGTGCATGATCAGCCACGTGATCAGTGCATGACCAGGCACGTGATCAGTGTATGTCAGCCAAGTGATCAGTGCATGATAGCCACGTGATCAGTGCATGATCAGTCACGTGATCAGTGCATGATCAGTTATGTGATCAGTGTATGATCAGCCACGTGATCAGTGCATGATCAGCCACATGATCAGTGCATGATCAATTACGTGATCAGTGCATGATCAGTCACGTGACCAGTACATGGTAGCTACGTGATCATTGCATGATCAGCCACGTGATCAGTGCATGATAGCCACGTGATCAGTGCATGATAGCCACGTGATCAGTGCATGATCAGTCATGTGATACGTGTGTGATCAGCCACGTGATCAGTGCATGATATCCACGTGATCAGTGCATGAGAGCCACGTGATCAGTGCATGATCAGTCACGTGATACATGTGTGATCAGCCACGTGATCAGTGCATGATGAGCCACGTGATCAGTGCATGATCAATTACGTGATCAGTGCATGATCAGTCACGTGACCAGTACATGGTTGCTACGTGATCGTTGCATGATCAGCCACGTGAGCAGTGCATGATAGCCACGTGATCAGTGCATGATCAGTCACGTGATCAGTGCATGATCAGTCACGTGAACAGTGCATGATCATTTACGTGATCTTTGCATGATCAGTCACGTGACCAGTATATGGTTGCTACGTGATCATTCCATGACAGCCACGTGAGCAGTGCATGATAGCCACGTGATGTGTGCATGAGTTACGTGAGCAGAGTATGATCAGCCACGTGATCAGTGCATGAGTGCCACGTGATCAGTGCATGATATGTCACGTGACAGGTGTGTGATCAGCCACGTGAACAGTGCATGTTCAGCCACGTGATCAGTGCATGATAGCCACGTGATCAGTGCATGATCAGTTACGTGATCAGTGTATGATCAGCCACGTGATCAGTGCATGATCAGACACGTGATCAGTGCATGATCAGCCACGTGATCAGTGCATGATATCCACGTGATCAGTGCATGATCATCACGTGATCAGTGCATGATCAGCCACGTGATCAGTGCATGATCAGTCACGTGATCAGTGCATGATCAGTCACGTGATCAGTGCATGATCAGCCACGTGATCAGTGCATGATCAGCCACGTGATCAGTGCATGATCAATTACGTGATCAGTGCATGATCAGTCACGTGATCAGTGCATGATAGCTACGTGATCATTGCATGATCAGCCACGTGATCAGTGCATGATAGCCACGTGATCAGTGCATGATAGCCACGTGATCAGTGCATGATCAGCCACGTGATCAGTGCATGATAGCCACGTGATCAGTGCATGATCAGTCACGTGATCATGTGTGATCAGCCACGTGATCAGTGCATGATCAGCCACGTGATCAGTGCATGATCAGTCACGTGATCAGTGCATGATCAGCCACGTGATCAGTGCATGATAGCCACGTGATCAGTGCATGATCAGTCACGTGATCAGTGCATGATCAGTCACGTGATCAGTGCATGATCAGTCACGTGATCAGTGCATGATCAGTCACGTGATCAGTATATGGTAGCTACGTGATCATTGCATGATCAGCCACGTGATCAGTGCATGATAGCCACGTGATGTGTGCATGAGTTACGTGATCAGTGTATGATCAGCCACGTGATCAGTGCATGATAGTCACGTGATCAGTGCATGATAGTCACGTGATCAGTGCATGATCAGCCACGTGATCAGTGCATGATCAGCCACGTGATCAGTGCATGATAGCCACGTGATCAGTGCATGATCAGTCACGTGATCAGTGCATGATCAGCCACGTGATCAGTGCATGATCAGTCACGTGATCAGTGCATGATAGCTGCGTGATCAGTGCATGATCAGCCACGTGATCAGTGCATGATAGCCACGTGATCAGTGCATGATCAGCCACGTGATCAGTGCATGATCAGTCACGTGATCAGTGCATGATCAGTTATGTGATCAGTGTATGATCAGCCACGTGATCAGTGCATGATCAGCCACATGATCAGTGCATGATCAATTACGTGATCAGTGCATGATCAGTCACGTGACCAGTACATGGTAGCTACGTGATCATTGCATGATCAGCCACGTGATCAGTGCATGATAGCCACGTGATCAGTGCATGATAGCCACGTGATCAGTGCATGATCAGTCATGTGATACGTGTGTGATCAGCCACGTGATCAGTGCATGATATCCACGTGATCAGTGCATGACAGCCACGTGATCAGTGCATGAGAGCCACGTGATCAGTGCATGATCAGTCACGTGATACATGTGTGATCAGCCACGTGATCAGTGCATGATGAGCCACGTGATCAGTGCAGGATCAATTACGTGATCAGTGCATGATCAGTCACGTGACCAGTACATGGTTGCTACGTGATCGTTGCATGATCAGCCACGTGAGCAGAGCATGATAGCCACGTGATCAGTGCATGATCAGTCACGTGATCAGTACATGATCAGTCACGTGAACAGTGCATGATCATTTACGTGATCTTTGCATGATCAGTCACGTGACCAGTATATGGTTGCTACGTGATCATTCCATGACGAGCCACGTGAGCAGTGCATGATAGCCACGTGATGTGTGCATGAGTTACGTGAGCAGAGTATGATCAGCCACGTGATCAGTGCATGAGTGCCACGTGATCAGTGCATGATATGTCACGTGACAGGTGTGTGATCAGCCACGTGAACAGTGCATGTTCAGCCACGTGATCAGTGCATGATAGCCACGTGATCAGTGCATGATCAGTTACGTGAGCAGTGTATGATCAGCCACGTGATCAGTGCATGGTCAGACACGTGAACAGTGTATGATCAGCCACGTGATCAGTGCATGATATCCAAGTGATCAGTGCATGATCATCACGTGATCAGTGTATGATCAGCCACGTGAACAGTGCATGCTCAGTCACGTGATCTGGGCCTGCTGAGCTGCGTGATTACTGTCTGCTCATCTGCTTGACAATTGCCAGCTGAGCTGCACGATTCCTGCCTGTCATCTGCTTGACAATTGCCAGCTGTGCTGCGTAATTCCTGCCTGCTCAGCTGCTTGATTATTGCCAGCTGAGCAGCATGATTCCTCACACCTGAGTTCCATGATTATTGCCTGCTGACTGTTTGATTCGTGCCTACTCAGCTCTTTGTTTATTGCCTCCAGAGGCACATGATCAGTGTATGATAGCAAACATGATCAGCGCATGATCAGTCACATGATCAGCGCCATTAAGTCACGTGATCACTACATGATAGTCATGTGATCAGTCCATGCTCAGTCACGGTATCAGTGCATGATCAGCCACGTGATCAGTGCATGATCTGTCACAAGATTAGTGTATGATCATCCACGTGATCAGTGCATGGGCAGTCATGTGATCAGTGCATGATATAGACGTGAACAGTGCATGATCAGTCTCGTGATCAGTGCATGATAGCCACGTGATCAGTGCATGATCAGTCACCTGATGGGTGTATGATCATTCACGTGACCTGTACATGGTAGCTACATGATCATTGCATGATCAGCCACGTGAGTAGTGCATGATAGCCACGTGATCACTGCATGATCAGTCACGTGATCAGTGCATGATCAGTCATGTGACCAGTACATGGTAGCTGCGTGATCATGGCATGATCAGCCACGTGATCAGTGCATGATCAGCCACGTGATCAGTGCATGATCAGTCACGTGATCAGTGCATGATCAGCCACGTGATCAGTGCATGATCAGGCACGTGATCAGTGTATGTCAGCCAAGTGATCAGTGCATGATAGCCACGTGATCAGTGCATGATCAGTCACGTGATCAGTGCATGATCAGTTATGTGATCAGTGTATGATCAGCCACGTGATCAGTGCATGATCAGCCACATGATCAGTGCATGATCAATTACGTGATCAGTGCATGATCAGTCACGTGACCAGTACATGTAGCTACGTGATCATTGCATGATCAGCCACGTGATCAGTGCATGATAGCCACGTGATCAGTGCATGATCAGTCATGTGATACGTGTGTGATCAGCCACGTGATCAGTGCATGATATCCACGTGATCAGTGCATGACAGCCACGTGATCAGTGCATGAGAGCCACGTGATCAGTGCATGATCAGTCACGTGATCATGTGTGATCAGCCACGTGATCAGTGCATGATGAGCCACGTGATCAGTGCATGATCAATTACGTGATCAGTGCATGATCAGTCACGTGACCAGTACATGGTTGCTACGTGATCGTTGCATGATCAGCCACGTGAGCAGTGCATGATAGCCACGTGATCAGTGCATGATCAGTCACGTGATCAGTGCATGATCAGTCACGTGATCAGTGCATGATCATTTACGTGATCAGTGCATGATCAGTCACGTGACCAGTATATGATTGCCACGTGATCAGTGCATGACAGCCACGTGATCAGTGCATGATAGCCACGTGATCAGTGCATGATCAGTTACGTGAGCAGTGTATGATCAGCCACGTGATCAGTGCATGGTCAGACACGTGAACAGTGTATGATCAGCCACGTGATCAGTGCATGATATCCAAGTGATCAGTGCATGATCATCACGTGATCAGTGTATGATCAGCCACGTGAACAGTGCATGCTCAGTCACGTGATCTGGGCCTGCTGAGCTGCGTGATTACTGTCTGCTCATCTGCTTGACAATTGCCAGCTGAGCTGCACGATTCCTGCCTGTCATCTGCTTGACAATTGCCAGCTGTGCTGCGTAATTCCTGCCTGCTCAGCTGCTTGATTATTGCCAGCTGAGCAGCATGATTCCTCACACCTGAGTTCCATGATTATTGCCTGCTGACTGTTTGATTCGTGCCTACTCAGCTCTTTGTTTATTGCCTCCAGAGGCACATGATCAGTGTATGATAGCAAACATGATCAGCGCATGATCAGTCACATGATCAGCGCCATTAAGTCACGTGATCACTACATGATAGTCATGTGATCAGTCCATGCTCAGTCACGGTATCAGTGCATGATCAGCCACGTGATCAGTGCATGATCTGTCACAAGATTAGTGTATGATCATCCACGTGATCAGTGCACGGGCAGTCATGTGATCAGTGCATGATATAGACGTGATCAGTGCATGATCAGTCTCGTGATCAGTGCATGATAGCCACGTGATCAGTGCATGATCAGTCACCTGATGGGTGTATGATCATTCACGTGACCTGTACATGGTAGCTACATGATCATTGCATGATCAGCCACGTGAGTAGTTCATGATAGCCACGTGATCACTGCATGATCAGTCACGTGATCAGTGCATGATCAGTCATGTGACCAGTACATGGTAGCTGCGTGATCATGGCATGATCAGCCACGTGAGCAGTGCATGATAGCCACGTGATCAGTGCATGATCAGACACGTGATCAGTGCATGATCAGTCACGTGATCAGTGCATGATCAGCCACGTGATCAGTGCATGACCAGGCACGTGATCAGTGTATGTCCAGCCAAGTGATCAGTGCATGATAGCCACGTGATCAGTGCATGATCAGTCACGTGATCAGTGCATGATCAGTTACGTGATCAGTGTATGATCAGCCACGTGATCAGTGCATGATCAGCCACATGATCAGTGCATGATCAATTACGTGATCAGTGCATGATCAGTCACGTGACCAGTACATGGTAGCTACGTGATCATTGCATGATCAGCCACGTGATCAGTGCATGATAGCCACGTGATCAGTGCATGATAGCCACGTGATCAGTGCATGATCAGTCATGTGATAGTGTGTGATCAGCCACGTGATCAGTGCATGATATCCACGTGATCAGTGCATGAGAGCCACGTGATCAGTGCATGATCAGTCACGTGATACATGTGTGATCAGCCACGTGATCAGTGCATGATGAGCCACGTGATCAGTGCATGATCAATTACGTGATCAGTGCATGATCAGTCACGTGACCAGTACATGGTTGCTACGTGATCGTTGCATGATCAGCCACGTGAGCAGTGCATGATAGCCACGTGATCAGTGCATGATCAGTCACGTGATCAGTGCATGATCAGTCACGTGAACAGTGCATGATCATTTACGTGATCAGTGCATGATCAGTCACGTGACCAGTATATGGTTGCTACGTGATCATTCCATGACAGCCACGTGAGCAGTGCATGATAGCCACGTGATGTGTGCATGAGTTACGTGAGCAGAGTATGATCAGCCACGTGATCAGTGCATGAGTGCCACGTGATCAGTGCATGATATGTCACGTGACAGGTGTGTGATCAGCCACGTGAACAGTGCATGATCAGCCACGTGATCAGTGCATGATAGCCACGTGATCAGTGCATGATCAGTTACGTGATCAGTGTATGATCAGCCACGTGATCAGTGCATGGTCAGACACGTGATCAGTGCATGATCAGCCACGTGATCAGTGCATGATATCCACGTGATCAGTGCATGATCATCACGTGATCAGTGCATGATCAGCCACGTGATCAGTGCATGATCAGTCACGTGATCAGTGCATGATCAGTCACGTGATCAGTGCATGATCAGCCACGTGATCAGTGCATGATCAGCCACGTGATCAGTGCATGATCAATTACGTGATCAGTGCATGATCAGTCACGTGACCAGTGCATAGCTACGTGATCATTGCATGATCAGCCACGTGATCAGTGCATGATAGCCACGTGATCAGTGCATGATATCCACGTGATCAGTGCATGATCAGCCACGTGATCAGTGCATGATAGCCACGTGATCAGTGCATGATCAGTCACGTGATCATGTGTGATCAGCCACGTGATCAGTGCATGATCAGCCACGTGATCAGTGCATGATCAGTCACGTGATCAGTGCATGATCAGCCACGTGATCAGTGCATGATAGCCACGTGATCAGTGCATGATCAGTCACGTGATCAGTGCATGATCAGTCACGTGATCAGTGCATGATCATTCACGTGATCAGTGCATGATCAGTCACGTGACCAGTATATGGTAGCTACGTGATCAGTGCATGACAGCCACGTGATCAGTGCATGATAGCCACGTGATCAGTGCATGAGTCACGTGATCAGTGCATGATCAGCCACGTGATCAGTGCATGATAGTCACGTGATCAGTGCATGATAGTCACGTGATCAGTGCATGATCAGCCACGTGATCAGTGCATGATCAGCCACGTGATCAGTGCATGATAGCCACGTGATCAGTGCATGATCAGTCACGTGATCAGTGCATGATCAGCCACGTGATCAGTGCATGATCAGTCACGTGATCAGTGCATGATAGCCACGTGATCAGTGCATGATCAGCCACGTGATCAGTGCATGATAGCCACGTGATCAGTGCATGATCAGCCACGTGATCAGTGCATGATCAGTCACGTGATCAGTGCATGATCAGTTATGTGATCAGTGCATGATCAGCCACGTGATCAGTGCATGATCAGCCACATGATCAGTGCATGATCAATTACGTGATCAGTGCATGATCAGTCACGTGACCAGTACATGGTAGCTACGTGATCATTGCATGATCAGCCACGTGATCAGTGCATGATAGCCACGTGATCAGTGCATGATAGCCACGTGATCAGTGCATGATCAGTCATGTGATACGTGTGTGATCAGCCACGTGATCAGTGCATGATATCCACGTGATCAGTGCATGACAGCCACGTGATCAGTGCATGAGAGCCACGTGATCAGTGCATGATCAGTCACGTGATACATGTGTGATCAGCCACGTGATCAGTGCATGATGAGCCACGTGATCAGTGCAGGATCAATTACGTGATCAGTGCATGATCAGTCACGTGACCAGTACATGGTTGCTACGTGATCGTTGCATGATCAGCCACGTGAGCAGAGCATGATAGCCACGTGATCAGTGCATGATCAGTCACGTGATCAGTACATGATCAGTCACGTGAACAGTGCATGATCATTTACGTGATCTTTGCATGATCAGTCACGTGACCAGTATATGGTTGCTACGTGATCATTCCATGACGAGCCACGTGAGCAGTGCATGATAGCCACGTGATGTGTGCATGAGTTACGTGAGCAGAGTATGATCAGCCACGTGATCAGTGCATGAGTGCCACGTGATCAGTGCATGATATGTCACGTGACAGGTGTGTGATCAGCCACGTGAACAGTGCATGTTCAGCCACGTGATCAGTGCATGATAGCCACGTGATCAGTGCATGATCAGTTACGTGAGCAGTGTATGATCAGCCACGTGATCAGTGCATGGTCAGACACGTGAACAGTGTATGATCAGCCACGTGATCAGTGCATGATATCCAAGTGATCAGTGCATGATCATCACGTGATCAGTGTATGATCAGCCACGTGAACAGTGCATGCTCAGTCACGTGATCTGGGCCTGCTGAGCTGCGTGATTACTGTCTGCTCATCTGCTTGACAATTGCCAGCTGAGCTGCACGATTCCTGCCTGTCATCTGCTTGACAATTGCCAGCTGTGCTGCGTAATTCCTGCCTGCTCAGCTGCTTGATTATTGCCAGCTGAGCAGCATGATTCCTCACACCTGAGTTCCATGATTATTGCCTGCTGACTGTTTGATTCGTGCCTACTCAGCTCTTTGTTTATTGCCTCCAGAGGCACATGATCAGTGTATGATAGCAAACATGATCAGCGCATGATCAGTCACATGATCAGCGCCATTAAGTCACGTGATCACTACATGATAGTCATGTGATCAGTCCATGCTCAGTCACGGTATCAGTGCATGATCAGCCACGTGATCAGTGCATGATCTGTCACAAGATTAGTGTATGATCATCCACGTGATCAGTGCATGGGCAGTCATGTGATCAGTGCATGATATAGACGTGAACAGTGCATGATCAGTCTCGTGATCAGTGCATGATAGCCACGTGATCAGTGCATGATCAGTCACCTGATGGGTGTATGATCATTCACGTGACCTGTACATGGTAGCTACATGATCATTGCATGATCAGCCACGTGAGTAGTGCATGATAGCCACGTGATCACTGCATGATCAGTCACGTGATCAGTGCATGATCAGTCATGTGACCAGTACATGGTAGCTGCGTGATCATGGCATGATCAGCCACGTGAGCAGTGCATGATCAGCCACGTGATCAGTGCATGATCAGTCACGTGATCAGTGCATGATCAGCCACGTGATCAGTGCATGATCAGGCACGTGATCAGTGTATGTCAGCCACGTGATCAGTGCATGATAGCCACGTGATCAGTGCATGATCAGTCACGTGATCAGTGCATGATCAGTTACGTGATCAGTGTATGATCAGCCACGTGATCAGTGCATGATCAGCCACGTGATCAGTGCATGATCAATTACGTGATCAGTGCATGATCAGTCACGTGACCAGTACATGGTAGCTACGTGATCATTGCATGATCAGCCACGTGATCAGTGCATGATAGCCACGTGATCAGTGCATGATCAGTCATGTGATACGTGTGTGATCAGCCACGTGATCAGTGCATGATATCCACGTGATCAGTGCATGACAGCCACGTGATCAGTGCATGAGAGCCACGTGATCAGTGCATGATCAGTCACGTGATCATGTGTGATCAGCCACGTGATCAGTGCATGATGAGCCACGTGATCAGTGCATGATCAATTACGTGATCAGTGCATGATCAGTCACGTGACCAGTACATGGTTGCTACGTGATCGTTGCATGATCAGCCACGTGAGCAGTGCATGATAGCCACGTGATCAGTGCATGATCAGTCACGTGATCAGTGCATGATCAGTCACGTGATCAGTGCATGATCATTTACGTGATCAGTGCATGATCAGTCACGTGACCAGTATATGGTTGCCACGTGATCAGTGCATGACAGCCACGTGATCAGTGCATGATAGCCACGTGATCAGTGCATGATCAGTTACGTGAGCAGTGTATGATCAGCCACGTGATCAGTGCATGGTCAGACACGTGAACAGTGTATGATCAGCCACGTGATCAGTGCATGATATCCAAGTGATCAGTGCATGATCATCACGTGATCAGTGTATGATCAGCCACGTGAACAGTGCATGCTCAGTCACGTGATCTGGGCCTGCTGAGCTGCGTGATTACTGTCTGCTCATCTGCTTGACAATTGCCAGCTGAGCTGCACGATTCCTGCCTGTCATCTGCTTGACAATTGCCAGCTGTGCTGCGTAATTCCTGCCTGCTCAGCTGCTTGATTATTGCCAGCTGAGCAGCATGATTCCTCACACCTGAGTTCCATGATTATTGCCTGCTGACTGTTTGATTCGTGCCTACTCAGCTCTTTGTTTATTGCCTCCAGAGGCACATGATCAGTGTATGATAGCAAACATGATCAGCGCATGATCAGTCACATGATCAGCGCCATTAAGTCACGTGATCACTACATGATAGTCATGTGATCAGTCCATGCTCAGTCACGGTATCAGTGCATGATCAGCCACGTGATCAGTGCATGATCTGTCACAAGATTAGTGTATGATCATCCACGTGATCAGTGCATGGGCAGTCATGTGATCAGTGCATGATATAGACGTGATCAGTGCATGATCAGTCTCGTGATCAGTGCATGATAGCCACGTGATCAGTGCATGATCAGTCACCTGATGGGTGTATGATCATTCACGTGACCTGTACATGGTAGCTACATGATCATTGCATGATCAGCCACGTGAGTAGTGCATGATAGCCACGTGATCACTGCATGATCAGTCACGTGATCAGTGCATGATCAGTCATGTGACCAGTACATGGTAGCTGCGTGATCATGGCATGATCAGCCACGTGAGCAGTGCATGATAGCCACGTGATCAGTGCATGATCAGACACGTGATCAGTGCATGATCAGTCACGTGATCAGTGCATGATCAGCCACGTGATCAGTGCATGACCAGGCACGTGATCAGTGTATGTCAGCCACGTGATCAGTGCATGATAGCCACGTGATCAGTGCATGATCAGTCACGTGATCAGTGCATGATCAGTTACGTGATCAGTGTATGATCAGCCACGTGATCAGTGCATGATCAGCCACGTGATCAGTGCATGATCAATTACGTGATCAGTGCATGATCAGTCACGTGACCAGTACATGGTAGCTACGTGATCATTGCATGATCAGCCACGTGATCAGTGCATGATAGCCACGTGATCAGTGCATGATAGCCACGTGATCAGTGCATGATCAGTCATGTGATACGTGTGTGATCAGCCACGTGATCAGTGCATGATATCCACGTGATCAGTGCATGATAGCCACGTGATCAGTGCATGATCAGTCACGTGATACATGTGTGATCAGCCACGTGATCAGTGCATGATGAGCCACGTGATCAGTGCATGATCAATTACGTGATCAGTGCATGATCAGTCACGTGACCAGTACATGGTTGCTACGTGATCGTGCATGATCAGCCACGTGAGCAGTGCATGATAGCCACGTGATCAGTGCATGATCAGTCACGTGATCAGTGCATGATCAGTCACGTGATCAGTGCATGATCATTTACGTGATCAGTGCATGATCAGTCACGTGACCAGTATATGGTTGCTACGTGATCATTCCATGACAGCCACGTGAGCAGTGCATGATAGCCACGTGATGTGTGCATGAGTTACGTGATCAGTGTATGATCAGCCACGTGATCAGTGCATGATAGCCACGTGATCAGTGCATGATAGTCACGTGACAGTGTGTGATCAGCCACGTGATCAGTGCATGATCAGCCACGTGATCAGTGCATGATAGCCACGTGATCAGTGCATGATCAGTTACGTGATCAGTGCATGATCAGCCACGTGATCAGTGCATGATCAGACACGTGATCAGTGCATGATCAGCCACGTGATCAGTGCATGATATCCACGTGATCAGTGCATGATCATCACGTGATCAGTGCATGATCAGCCACGTGATCAGTGCATGATCAGTCACGTGATCAGTGCATGATCAGTCACGTGATCAGTGCATGATCAGCCACGTGATCAGTGCATGATCAGCCACGTGATCAGTGCATGATCAATTACGTGATCAGTGCATGATCAGTCACGTGATCAGTGCATGATAGCCACGTGATCAGTGCATGATCAGCCACGTGATCAGTGCATGATAGCCACGTGATCAGTGCATGATCAGTTACGTGATCAGTGCATGATCAGCCACGTGAGCAGTGCATGATAGCCACGTGATCAGTGCATGATCAGTCACGTGATCAGTACATGATCAGTCACGTGAACAGTGCATGATCATTTACGTGATCAGTGCATGATCAGTCACGTGACCAGTATATGGTTGCTACGTGATCATTCCATGATCGAGCCACGTGAGCAGTGCATGATAGCCACGTGATGTGTGCATGAGTTACGTGAGCAGAGTATGATCAGCCACGTGATCAGTGCATGAGTGCCACGTGATCAGTGCATGATATGTCACGTGACAGGTGTGTGATCAGCCACGTGAACAGTGCATGTTCAGCCACGTGATCAGTGCATGATAGCCACGTGATCAGTGCATGATCAGTTACGTGAGCAGTGTATGATCAGCCACGTGATCAGTGCATGGTCAGACACGTGAACAGTGTATGATCAGCCACGTGATCAGTGCATGATATCCAAGTGATCAGTGCATGATCATCACGTGATCAGTGTATGATCAGCCACGTGAACAGTGCATGCTCAGTCACGTGATCTGGGCCTGCTGAGCTGCGTGATTACTGTCTGCTCATCTGCTTGACAATTGCCAGCTGAGCTGCACGATTCCTGCCTGTCATCTGCTTGACAATTGCCAGCTGTGCTGCGTAATTCCTGCCTGCTCAGCTGCTTGATTATTGCCAGCTGAGCAGCATGATTCCTCACACCTGAGTTCCATGATTATTGCCTGCTGACTGTTTGATTCGTGCCTACTCAGCTCTTTGTTTATTGCCTCCAGAGGCACATGATCAGTGTATGATAGCAAACATGATCAGCGCATGATCAGTCACATGATCAGCGCCATTAAGTCACGTGATCACTACATGATAGTCATGTGATCAGTCCATGCTCAGTCACGGTATCAGTGCATGATCAGCCACGTGATCAGTGCATGATCTGTCACAAGATTAGTGTATGATCATCCACGTGATCAGTGCATGGGCAGTCATGTGATCAGTGCATGATATAGACGTGATCAGTGCATGATCAGTCTCGTGATCAGTGCATGATAGCCACGTGATCAGTGCATGATCAGTCACCTGATGGGTGTATGATCATTCACGTGACCTGTACATGGTAGCTACATGATCATTGCATGATCAGCCACGTGAGTAGTGCATGATAGCCACGTGATCACTGCATGATCAGTCACGTGATCAGTGCATGATCAGTCATGTGACCAGTACATGGTAGCTGCGTGATCATGGCATGATCAGCCACGTGATCAGTGCATGATCAGCCACGTGATCAGTGCATGATCAGTCACGTGATCAGTGCATGATCAGCCACGTGATCAGTGCATGATCAGGCACGTGATCAGTGTATGTCAGCCAAGTGATCAGTGCATGATAGCCACGTGATCAGTGCATGATCAGTCACGTGATCAGTGCATGATCAGTCATGTGATCAGTGCATGATCAGCCACGTGATCAGTGCATGATCAGCCACATGATCAGTGCATGATCAATTACGTGATCAGTGCATGATCAGTCACGTGACCAGTACATGTAGCTACGTGATCATTGCATGATCAGCCACGTGATCAGTGCATGATAGCCACGTGATCAGTGCATGATCAGTCATGTGATACGTGTGTGATCAGCCACGTGATCAGTGCATGATATCCACGTGATCAGTGCATGACAGCCACGTGATCAGTGCATGAGAGCCACGTGATCAGTGCATGATCAGTCACGTGATCATGTGTGATCAGCCACGTGATCAGTGCATGATGAGCCACGTGATCAGTGCATGATCAATTACGTGATCAGTGCATGATCAGTCACGTGACCAGTACATGGTTGCTACGTGATCGTTGCATGATCAGCCACGTGAGCAGTGCATGATAGCCACGTGATCAGTGCATGATCAGTCACGTGATCAGTGCATGATCAGTCACGTGATCAGTGCATGATCATTTACGTGATCAGTGCATGATCAGTCACGTGACCAGTATATGGTTGCCACGTGATCAGTGCATGACAGCCACGTGATCAGTGCATGATAGCCACGTGATCAGTGCATGATCAGTTACGTGAGCAGTGTATGATCAGCCACGTGATCAGTGCATGGTCAGACACGTGAACAGTGTATGATCAGCCACGTGATCAGTGCATGATATCCAAGTGATCAGTGCATGATCATCACGTGATCAGTGTATGATCAGCCACGTGAACAGTGCATGCTCAGTCACGTGATCTGGGCCTGCTGAGCTGCGTGATTACTGTCTGCTCATCTGCTTGACAATTGCCAGCTGAGCTGCACGATTCCTGCCTGTCATCTGCTTGACAATTGCCAGCTGTGCTGCGTAATTCCTGCCTGCTCAGCTGCTTGATTATTGCCAGCTGAGCAGCATGATTCCTCACACCTGAGTTCCATGATTATTGCCTGCTGACTGTTTGATTCGTGCCTACTCAGCTCTTTGTTTATTGCCTCCAGAGGCACATGATCAGTGTATGATAGCAAACATGATCAGCGCATGATCAGTCACATGATCAGCGCCATTAAGTCACGTGATCACTACATGATAGTCATGTGATCAGTCCATGCTCAGTCACGGTATCAGTGCATGATCAGCCACGTGATCAGTGCATGATCTGTCACAAGATTAGTGTATGATCATCCACGTGATCAGTGCATGGGCAGTCATGTGATCAGTGCATGATATAGACGTGAACAGTGCATGATCAGTCTCGTGATCAGTGCATGATAGCCACGTGATCAGTGCATGATCAGTCACCTGATGGGTGTATGATCATTCACGTGACCTGTACATGGTAGCTACATGATCATTGCATGATCAGCCACGTGAGTAGTTCATGATAGCCACGTGATCACTGCATGATCAGTCACGTGATCAGTGCATGATCAGTCATGTGACCAGTACATGGTAGCTGCGTGATCATGGCATGATCAGCCACGTGAGCAGTGCATGATAGCCACGTGATCAGTGCATGATCAGACACGTGATCAGTGCATGATCAGTCACGTGATCAGTGCATGATCAGCCACGTGATCAGTGCATGACCAGGCACGTGATCAGTGTATGTCCAGCCAAGTGATCAGTGCATGATAGCCACGTGATCAGTGCATGATCAGTCACGTGATCAGTGCATGATCAGTTATGTGATCAGTGTATGATCAGCCACGTGATCAGTGCATGATCAGCCACATGATCAGTGCATGATCAATTACGTGATCAGTGCATGATCAGTCACGTGACCAGTACATGGTAGCTACGTGATCATTGCCTGATCAGCCACGTGATCAGTGCATGATAGCCACGTGATCAGTGCATGATAGCCACGTGATCAGTGCATGATCAGTCATGTGATACGTGTGTGATCAGCCACGTGATCAGTGCATGATAGCCACGTGATCAGGGCATGAGAGCCACGTGATCAGTGCATGATCAGTCACGTGATACATGTGTGATCAGCCACGTGATCAGTGCATGATGAGCCACGTGATCAGTGCATGATCAATTACGTGATCAGTGCATGATCAGTCACGTGACCAGTACATGGTTGCTACGTGATCGTTGCATGATCAGCCACGTGAGCAGTGCATGATAGCCACGTGATCAGTGCATGATCAGTCACGTGATCAGTACATGATCAGTCACGTGAACAGTGCATGATCATTTACGTGATCTTTGCATGATCAGTCACGTGACCAGTATATGGTTGCTACGTGATCATTCCATGACGAGCCACGTGAGCAGTGCATGATAGCCACGTGATGTGTGCATGAGTTACGTGAGCAGAGTATGATCAGCCACGTGATCAGTGCATGAGTGCCACGTGATCAGTGCATGATATATCATGTGACAGGTGTGTGATCAGCCACGTGAACAGTGCATGTTCAGTCAAGTGATCAGTGCATGATAGCCACGTGATCAGTGCATGATCAGTTACGTGATCAGTGTATGATCAGCCACGTGATCAGTGCATGGTCAGACACGTGAACAGTGTATGATCAGCCACGTGATCAGTGCAAGATATCCACGTGATCAGTGCATGATCATCACGTGATCAGTGCATGATCAGCCACGTGATCAGTGCATGATCAGTCCCGTGATCAGTGCATGATCAGTCACGTGATCAGTGCATGATCAGCCACGTGATCAGTGCATGATCAGCCACGTGATCAGTGCATGATCAATTACGTGATCAGTGCATGATCAGTCACGTGACCAGTACATGGTAGCTACGTGATCATTGCATGATCAGCCACGTGATCAGTGCATGATAGCCACGTGATCAGTGCATGATATCCACGTGATCAGTGCATGATCAGCCACGTGATCAGTGCATGATAGCCACGTGATCAGTGCATGATCAGTCACGTGATCATGTGTGATCAGCCACGTGATCAGTGCATGATCAGCCACGTGATCAGTGCATGATCAGTCACGTGATCAGTGCATGATCAGCCACGTGATCAGTGCATGATAGCCACGTGATCAGTGCATGATCAGTCACGTGATCAGTGCATGATCAGTCACGTGATCAGTGCATGATCATTACGTGATCAGTGCATGATCAGTCACGTGACCAGTGCATGGTAGCTACGTGATCAGTGCATGACAGCCACGTGATCAGTGCATGATAGCCACGTGATGTGTGCATGAGTTACGTGATCAGTGCATGATCAGCCACGTGATCAGTGCATGATAGCCACGTGATCAGTGCATGATAGTCACGTGATCAGTGCATGATCAGCCACGTGATCAGTGCATGATCAGCCACGTGATCAGTGCATGATCAGCCACGTGATCAGTGCATGATCAGTCACGTGATCAGTGCATGATCAGCCACGTGATCAGTGCATGATCAGTCACGTGATCAGTGCATGATAGCCACGTGATCAGTGCATGATCAGCCACGTGATCAGTGCATGATAGCCACGTGATCAGTGCATGATCAGCCACGTGATCAGTGCATGATCAGTCACGTGATCAGTGCATGATCAGTTATGTGATCAGTGCATGATCAGCCACGTGATCAGTGCATGATCAGCCACATGATCAGTGCATGATCAATTACGTGATCAGTGCATGATCAGTCACGTGACCAGTACATGGTAGCTACGTGATCATTGCCTGATCAGCCACGTGATCAGTGCATGATAGCCACGTGATCAGTGCATGATAGCCACGTGATCAGTGCATGATCAGTCATGTGATACGTGTGTGATCAGCCACATGATCAGTGCATGATATCCACGTGATCAGTGCATGACAGCCACGTGATCAGTGCATGAGAGCCACGTGATCAGTGCATGATCAGTCACGTGATACATGTGTGATCAGCCACGTGATCAGTGCATGATGAGCCACGTGATCAGTGCAGGATCAATTACGTGATCAGTGCATGATCAGTCACGTGACCAGTACATGGTTGCTACGTGATCGTTGCATGATCAGCCACGTGAGCAGAGCATGATAGCCACGTGATCAGTGCATGATCAGTCACGTGATCAGTACATGATCAGTCACGTGAACAGTGCATGATCATTTACGTGATCTTTGCATGATCAGTCACGTGACCAGTATATGGTTGCTACGTGATCATTCCATGACGAGCCACGTGAGCAGTGCATGATAGCCACGTGATGTGTGCATGAGTTACGTGAGCAGAGTATGATCAGCCACGTGATCAGTGCATGAGTGCCACGTGATCAGTGCATGATATGTCACGTGACAGGTGTGTGATCAGCCACGTGAACAGTGCATGTTCAGCCACGTGATCAGTGCATGATAGCCACGTGATCAGTGCATGATCAGTTACGTGAGCAGTGTATGATCAGCCACGTGATCAGTGCATGGTCAGACACGTGAACAGTGTATGATCAGCCACGTGATCAGTGCATGATATCCAAGTGATCAGTGCATGATCATCACGTGATCAGTGTATGATCAGCCACGTGAACAGTGCATGCTCAGTCACGTGATCTGGGCCTGCTGAGCTGCGTGATTACTGTCTGCTCATCTGCTTGACAATTGCCAGCTGAGCTGCACGATTCCTGCCTGTCATCTGCTTGACAATTGCCAGCTGTGCTGCGTAATTCCTGCCTGCTCAGCTGCTTGATTATTGCCAGCTGAGCAGCATGATTCCTCACACCTGAGTTCCATGATTATTGCCTGCTGACTGTTTGATTCGTGCCTACTCAGCTCTTTGTTTATTGCCTCCAGAGGCACATGATCAGTGTATGATAGCAAACATGATCAGCGCATGATCAGTCACATGATCAGCGCCATTAAGTCACGTGATCACTACATGATAGTCATGTGATCAGTCCATGCTCAGTCACGGTATCAGTGCATGATCAGCCACGTGATCAGTGCATGATCTGTCACAAGATTAGTGTATGATCATCCACGTGATCAGTGCACGGGCAGTCATGTGATCAGTGCATGATATAGACGTGAACAGTGCATGATCAGTCTCGTGATCAGTGCATGATAGCCACGTGATCAGTGCATGATCAGTCACCTGATGGGTGTATGATCATTCACGTGACCTGTAGATGGTAGCTACATGATCATTGCATGATCAGCCACGTGAGTAGTTCATGATAGACACGTGATCACTACATGATCAGTCACGTGATCAGTGCATGATCAGTCATGTGACCAGTACATGGTAGGTGCATGATCATGGCATGATCAGCCACGTGAGCAGTGCATGATCAGCCACGTGATCAGTGCATGATCAGTCACGTGATCAGTGCATGATCAGCCACGTGATCAGTGCATGACCAGGCACGTGATCAGTGTATGTCAGCCAAGTGATCAGTGCATGATAGCCACGTGATCAGTGCATGATCAGTCACGTGATCAGTGCATGATCAGTTATGTGATCAGTGTATGATCAGCCACGTGATCAGTGCATGATCAGCCACATGATCAGTGCATGATCAATTACGTGATCAGTGCATGATCAGTCACGTGACCAGTACATGGTAGCTACGTGATCATTGCATGATCAGCCACGTGATCAGTGCATGATAGCCACGTGATCAGTGCATGATCAGTCATGTGATACGTGTGTGATCAGCCACGTGATCAGTGCATGATATCCACGTGATCAGTGCATGACAGCCACGTGATCAGTGCATGAGAGCCACGTGATCAGTGCATGATCAGTCACGTGATACATGTGTGATCAGCCACGTGATCAGTGCATGATGAGCCACGTGATCAGTGCATGATCAATTACGTGATCAGTGCATGATCAGTCACGTGACCAGTACATGGTTGCTACGTGATCGTTGCATGATCAGCCACGTGAGCAGAGCATGATAGCCACGTGATCAGTGCATGATCAGTCACGTGATCAGTGCATGATCAGTCACGTGAACAGTGCATGATCATTTACGTGATCAGTGCATGATCAGTCACGTGACCAGTATATGGTTGCCACGTGATCAGTGCATGACAGCCACGTGATCAGTGCATGATAGCCACGTGATCAGTGCATGATCAGTTACGTGAGCAGTGTATGATCAGCCACGTGATCAGTGCATGGTCAGACACGTGAACAGTGTATGATCAGCCACGTGATCAGTGCATGATATCCAAGTGATCAGTGCATGATCATCACGTGATCAGTGTATGATCAGCCACGTGAACAGTGCATGCTCAGTCACGTGATCTGGGCCTGCTGAGCTGCGTGATTACTGTCTGCTCATCTGCTTGACAATTGCCAGCTGAGCTGCACGATTCCTGCCTGTCATCTGCTTGACAATTGCCAGCTGTGCTGCGTAATTCCTGCCTGCTCAGCTGCTTGATTATTGCCAGCTGAGCAGCATGATTCCTCACACCTGAGTTCCATGATTATTGCCTGCTGACTGTTTGATTCGTGCCTACTCAGCTCTTTGTTTATTGCCTCCAGAGGCACATGATCAGTGTATGATAGCAAACATGATCAGCGCATGATCAGTCACATGATCAGCGCCATTAAGTCACGTGATCACTACATGATAGTCATGTGATCAGTCCATGCTCAGTCACGGTATCAGTGCATGATCAGCCACGTGATCAGTGCATGATCTGTCACAAGATTAGTGTATGATCATCCACGTGATCAGTGCACGGGCAGTCATGTGATCAGTGCATGATATAGACGTGAACAGTGCATGATCAGTCTCGTGATCAGTGCATGATAGCCACGTGATCAGTGCATGATCAGTCACCTGATGGGTGTATGATCATTCACGTGACCTGTACATGGTAGCTACATGATCATTGCATGATCAGCCACGTGAGTAGTGCATGATAGCCACGTGATCACTGCATGATCAGTCACGTGATCAGTGCATGATCAGTCATGTGACCAGTACATGGTAGCTGCGTGATCATGGCATGATCAGCCACGTGAGCAGTGCATGATAGCCACGTGATCAGTGCATGATCAGACACGTGATCAGTGCATGATCAGTCACGTGATCAGTGCATGATCAGCCACGTGATCAGTGCATGACCAGGCACGTGATCAGTGTATGTCAGCCAGTGATCAGTGCATGATAGCCACGTGATCAGTGCATGATCAGTCACGTGATCAGTGCATGATCAGTTATGTGATCAGTGTATGATCAGCCACGTGATCAGTGCATGATCAGCCACATGATCAGTGCATGATCAATTACGTGATCAGTGCATGATCAGTCACGTGACCAGTACATGGTAGCTACGTGATCATTGCCTGATCAGCCACGTGATCAGTGCATGATAGCCACGTGATCAGTGCATGATAGCCACGTGATCAGTGCATGATCAGTCATGTGATACGTGTGTGATCAGCCACGTGATCAGTGCATGATATCCACGTGATCAGTGCATGAGAGCCACGTGATCAGTGCATGATCAGTCACGTGATACATGTGTGATCAGCCACGTGATCAGTGCATGATGAGCCACGTGATCAGTGCATGATCAATTACGTGATCAGTGCATGATCAGTCACGTGACCAGTACATGGTTGCTACGTGATCGTTGCATGATCAGCCACGTGAGCAGTGCATGATAGCCACGTGATCAGTGCATGATCAGTCACGTGATCAGTGCATGATCAGTCACGTGAACAGTGCATGATCATTTACGTGATCTTTGCATGATCAGTCACGTTACCAGTATATGGTTGCTACGTGATCATTCCATGACAGCCACGTGAGCAGTGCATGATAGCCACGTGATGTGTGCATGAGTTACGTGAGCAGAGTATGATCAGCCACGTGATCAGTGCATGAGTGCCACGTGATCAGTGCATGATATGTCACGTGACAGGTGTGTGATCAGCCACGTGATCAGTGCATGATCAGCCACGTGATCAGTGCATGATAGCCACGTGATCAGTGCATGATCAGTTACGTGATCAGTGTATGATCAGCCACGTGATCAGTGCATGGTCAGACACGTGATCAGTGCATGATCAGCCACGTGATCAGTGCATGATATCCACGTGATCAGTGCATGATCATCACGTGATCAGTGCATGATCAGCCACGTGATCAGTGCATGATCAGTCACGTGATCAGTGCATGATCAGTCACGTGATCAGTGCATGATCAGCCACGTGATCAGTGCATGATCAGCCACGTGATCAGTGCATGATCAATTACGTGATCAGTGCATGATCAGTCACGTGACCAGTGCATGGTAGCTACGTGATCAGTGCATGATCAGCCACGTGATCAGTGCATGATAGCCACGTGATCAGTGCATGATATCCACGTGATCAGTGCATGATCAGCCACGTGATCAGTGCATGATAGCCACGTGATCAGTGCATGATCAGTCACGTGATCATGTGTGATCAGCCACGTGATCAGTGCATGATCAGCCACGTGATCAGTGCATGATCAGTCACGTGATCAGTGCATGATCAGCCACGTGATCAGTGCATGATAGCCACGTGATCAGTGCATGATCAGTCACGTGATCAGTGCATGATCAGTCACGTGATCAGTGCATGATCATTTACGTGATCAGTGCATGATCAGTCACGTGACCAGTATATGGTAGCTACGTGATCATTGCATGACAGCCACGTGATCAGTGCATGATAGCCACGTGATGTGTGCATGAGTTACGTGATCAGTGTATGATCAGCCACGTGATCAGTGCATGATAGCCACGTGATCAGTGCATGATAGTCACGTGACAGTGCATGATCAGCCACGTGATCAGTGCATGATCAGCCACGTGATCAGTGCATGATAGCCACGTGATCAGTGCATGATCAGTCACGTGATCAGTGCATGATCAGCCACGTGATCAGTGCATGATCAGTCACGTGATCAGTGCATGATAGCCACGTGATCAGTGCATGATCAGCCACGTGATCAGTGCATGATAGCCACGTGATCAGTGCATGATCAGCCACGTGATCAGTGCATGATCAGTCACGTGATCAGTGCATGATCAGTTATGTGATCAGTGTATGATCAGCCACGTGATCAGTGCATGATCAGCCACATGATCAGTGCATGATCAATTACGTGATCAGTGCATGATCAGTCACGTGACCAGTACATGGTAGCTACGTGATCATTGCATGATCAGCCACGTGATCAGTGCATGATAGCCACGTGATCAGTGCATGATAGCCACGTGATCAGTGCATGATCAGTCATGTGATACGTGTGTGATCAGCCACGTGATCAGTGCATGATATCCACGTGATCAGTGCATGACAGCCACGTGATCAGTGCATGAGAGCCACGTGATCAGTGCATGATCAGTCACGTGATACATGTGTGATCAGCCACGTGATCAGTGCATGATGAGCCACGTGATCAGTGCAGGATCAATTACGTGATCAGTGCATGATCAGTCACGTGACCAGTACATGGTTGCTACGTGATCGTTGCATGATCAGCCACGTGAGCAGAGCATGATAGCCACGTGATCAGTGCATGATCAGTCACGTGATCAGTACATGATCAGTCACGTGAACAGTGCATGATCATTTACGTGATCTTTGCATGATCAGTCACGTGACCAGTATATGGTTGCTACGTGATCATTCCATGACGAGCCACGTGAGCAGTGCATGATAGCCACGTGATGTGTGCATGAGTTACGTGAGCAGAGTATGATCAGCCACGTGATCAGTGCATGAGTGCCACGTGATCAGTGCATGATATGTCACGTGACAGGTGTGTGATCAGCCACGTGAACAGTGCATGTTCAGCCACGTGATCAGTGCATGATAGCCACGTGATCAGTGCATGATCAGTTACGTGAGCAGTGTATGATCAGCCACGTGATCAGTGCATGGTCAGACACGTGAACAGTGTATGATCAGCCACGTGATCAGTGCATGATATCCAAGTGATCAGTGCATGATCATCACGTGATCAGTGTATGATCAGCCACGTGAACAGTGCATGCTCAGTCACGTGATCTGGGCCTGCTGAGCTGCGTGATTACTGTCTGCTCATCTGCTTGACAATTGCCAGCTGAGCTGCACGATTCCTGCCTGTCATCTGCTTGACAATTGCCAGCTGTGCTGCGTAATTCCTGCCTGCTCAGCTGCTTGATTATTGCCAGCTGAGCAGCATGATTCCTCACACCTGAGTTCCATGATTATTGCCTGCTGACTGTTTGATTCGTGCCTACTCAGCTCTTTGTTTATTGCCTCCAGAGGCACATGATCAGTGTATGATAGCAAACATGATCAGCGCATGATCAGTCACATGATCAGCGCCATTAAGTCACGTGATCACTACATGATAGTCATGTGATCAGTCCATGCTCAGTCACGGTATCAGTGCATGATCAGCCACGTGATCAGTGCATGATCTGTCACAAGATTAGTGTATGATCATCCACGTGATCAGTGCATGGGCAGTCATGTGATCAGTGCATGATATAGACGTGATCAGTGCATGATCAGTCTCGTGATCAGTGCATGATAGCCACGTGATCAGTGCATGATCAGTCACCTGATGGGTGTATGATCATTCACGTGACCTGTACATGGTAGCTACATGATCATTGCATGATCAGCCACGTGAGTAGTGCATGATAGCCACGTGATCACTGCATGATCAGTCACGTGATCAGTGCATGATCAGTCATGTGACCAGTACATGGTAGCTGCGTGATCATGGCATGATCAGCCACGTGAGCAGTGCATGATCAGCCACGTGATCAGTGCATGATCAGTCACGTGATCAGTGCATGATCAGCCACGTGATCAGTGCATGACCAGGCACGTGATCAGTGCATGTCAGCCAAGTGATCAGTGCATGATAGCCACGTGATCAGTGCATGATCAGTCACGTGATCAGTGCATGATCAGTCATGTGATCAGTGTATGATCAGCCACGTGATCAGTGCATGATCAGCCACATGATCAGTGCATGATCAATTACGTGATCAGTGCATGATCAGTCACGTGACCAGTACATGGTAGCTACGTGATCATTGCATGATCAGCCACGTGATCAGTGCATGATAGCCACGTGATCAGTGCATGATCAGTCATGTGATACGTGTGTGATCAGCCACGTGATCAGTGCATGATATCCACGTGATCAGTGCATGACAGCCACGTGATCAGTGCATGAGAGCCACGTGATCAGTGCATGATCAGTCACGTGATACATGTGTGATCAGCCACGTGATCAGTGCATGATGAGCCACGTGATCAGTGCATGATCAATTACGTGATCAGTGCATGATCAGTCACGTGACCAGTACATGGTTGCTACGTGATCGTTGCATGATCAGCCACGTGAGCAGTGCATGATAGCCACGTGATCAGTGCATGATCAGTCACGTGATCAGTACATGATCAGTCACGTGATCAGTGCATGATCATTTACGTGATCAGTGCATGATCAGTCACGTGACCAGTATATGGTTGCCACGTGATCAGTGCATGACAGCCACGTGATCAGTGCATGATAGCCACGTGATCAGTGCATGATCAGTTACGTGAGCAGTGTATGATCAGCCACGTGATCAGTGCATGGTCAGACACGTGAACAGTGTATGATCAGCCACGTGATCAGTGCATGATATCCAAGTGATCAGTGCATGATCATCACGTGATCAGTGTATGATCAGCCACGTGAACAGTGCATGCTCAGTCACGTGATCTGGGCCTGCTGAGCTGCGTGATTACTGTCTGCTCATCTGCTTGACAATTGCCAGCTGAGCTGCACGATTCCTGCCTGTCATCTGCTTGACAATTGCCAGCTGTGCTGCGTAATTCCTGCCTGCTCAGCTGCTTGATTATTGCCAGCTGAGCAGCATGATTCCTCACACCTGAGTTCCATGATTATTGCCTGCTGACTGTTTGATTCGTGCCTACTCAGCTCTTTGTTTATTGCCTCCAGAGGCACATGATCAGTGTATGATAGCAAACATGATCAGCGCATGATCAGTCACATGATCAGCGCCATTAAGTCACGTGATCACTACATGATAGTCATGTGATCAGTCCATGCTCAGTCACGGTATCAGTGCATGATCAGCCACGTGATCAGTGCATGATCTGTCACAAGATTAGTGTATGATCATCCACGTGATCAGTGCATGGGCAGTCATGTGATCAGTGCATGATATAGACGTGATCAGTGCATGATCAGTCTCGTGATCAGTGCATGATAGCCACGTGATCAGTGCATGATCAGTCACCTGATGGGTGTATGATCATTCACGTGACCTGTACATGGTAGCTACATGATCATTGCATGATCAGCCACGTGAGTAGTGCATGATAGCCACGTGATCACTGCATGATCAGTCACGTGATCAGTGCATGATCAGTCATGTGACCAGTACATGGTAGCTGCGTGATCATGGCATGATCAGCCACGTGAGCAGTGCATGATAGCCACGTGATCAGTGCATGATCAGACACGTGATCAGTGCATGATCAGTCACGTGATCAGTGCATGATCAGCCACGTGATCAGTGCATGATCAGTCACGTGATCAGTGCATGATCAGCCACGTGATCAGTGCATGATCAGTCACGTGATCAGTGCATGATCAGCCACGTGATCAGTGCATGATAGCCACGTGATCAGTGCATGATCAGTCACGTGATCAGTGCATGATCAGTCACGTGATCAGTGCATGATCAGCCACGTGATCAGTGCATGATAGCCACGTGATCAGTGCATGATCAGTCACGTGATCAGTGCATGATCAGTCACGTGATCAGTGCATGATAGCTACGTGATCATGCATGATCAGCCACGTGATCAGTGCATGATAGCCACGTGATCAGTGCATGATCAGTCACGTGATCAGTGCATGATCAGTCACGTGATCAGTGCATGATCAGCCACGTGATCAGTGCATGATAGCCACGTGATCAGTGCATGATCAGTCACGTGATCAGTGCATGATCAGTCACGTGATCAGTGCATGATCATTTACGTGATCAGTGCATGATCAGTCACGTGACCAGTATATGGTTGCTACGTGATCATTGCATGATCAGCCACGTGAGCAGTGCATGATAGCCACGTGATCAGTGCATGAGTCACGTGATCAGTGTATGATCAGCCACGTGATCAGTGCATGAGAGTCACGTGATCAGTGCATGATCAGTCACGTGATCAGTGTGTGATCAGCCACGTGAACAGTGCATGATCAGCCACGTGATCAGTGCATGATAGCCACGTGATCAGTGCATGATCAGTCACGTGATCAGTGTATGATCAGCCACGTGATCAGTGCATGATCAGTCACGTGATCAGTGCATGATAGCTGCGTGATCATGCATGATCAGTCACGTGATCAGTGCATGATAGCCACGTGATCAGTGCATGATCAGTCACGTGATCAGTGCATGATCAGTCACGTGATCAGTGCATGATCAGCCACGTGATCAGTGCATGATCAGTCACGTGATCAGTGCATGATCAGCCACGTGATCAGTGCATGATCAGTCACATGATCAGTGCATGATCATCCACGTGATCAGTGCATGATCAGTCATGTGATCAGTGCATGATATAGACGTGATCAGTGCATGATCAGTCACGTGATCAGTGCATGATAGCCACGTGATCAGTGCATGATCAGTCACGTGATCAGTGCATGATCAGTCACGTGATCAGTGCATGATAGCTACGTGATCAGTGCATGATCAGCCACGTGATCAGTGCATGATAGCCACGTGATCAGTGCATGATCAGTCACGTGATCAGTGCATGATCAGTCACGTGATCAGTACATGGTAGCTGCGTGATCATGCATGATCAGCCACGTGATCAGTGCATGATAGCCACGTGATCAGTGCATGATCAGTCACGTGATCAGTGCATGATCAGTTACGTGATCAGTGCATGATCAGCCACGTGATCAGTGCATGATCAGCCACGTGATCAGTGCATGATCAGCCACGTGATCAGTGCATGATCAGTCACGTGACCAGTACATGATAGCCACGTGATCAGTGCATGATCAGCCACGTGATCAGTGCATGATAGCCACGTGATCAGTGCATGATAGCCACGTGATCAGTGCATGATCAGTCACGTGATACGTGTGTGATCAGCCACGTGATCAGTGCATGATAGCCACGTGATCAGTGCATGATCAGCCACGTGATCAGTGCATGATCAGCCACGTGATCAGTGCATGATCAGTCACGTGATCATGCATGATCAGCCACGTGATCAGTGCATGATCAGCCACGTGATCAGTGCATGATCAGTCACGTGATCAGTACATGATCAGTCACGTGAACAGTGCATGATCATTTACGTGATCTTTGCATGATCAGTCACGTGACCAGTATATGGTTGCTACGTGATCTATTCATGACGAGCCACGTGAGCAGTGCATGATAGCCACGTGATGTGTGCATGATGTTACGTGAGCAGAGTATGATCAGCCACGTGATCAGTGCATGAGTGCCACGTGATCAGTGCATGATATGTCACGTGACAGGTGTGTGATCAGCCACGTGAACAGTGCATGTTCAGCCACGTGATCAGTGCATGATAGCCACGTGATCAGTGCATGATCAGTTACGTGAGCAGTGTATGATCAGCCACGTGATCAGTGCATGGTCAGACACGTGAACAGTATATGATCAGCCACGTGATCAGTGCATGATATCCAAGTGATCAGTGCATGATCATCACGTGATCAGTGTATGATCAGCCACGTGAACAGTGCATGCTCAGTCACGTGATCTGGGCCTGCTGAGCTGCGTGATTACTGTCTGCTCATCTGCTTGACAATTGCCAGCTGAGCTGCACGATTCCTGCCTGTCATCTGCTTGACAATTGCCAGCTGTGCTGCGTAATTCCTGCCTGCTCAGCTGCTTGATTATTGCCAGCTGAGCAGCATGATTCCTCACACCTGAGTTCCATGATTATTGCCTGCTGACTGTTTGATTCGTGCCTACTCAGCTCTTTGTTTATTGCCTCCAGAGGCACATGATCAGTGTATGATAGCAAACATGATCAGCGCATGATCAGTCACATGATCAGCGCCATTAAGTCACGTGATCAGTACATGATAGTCATGTGATCAGTCCATGCTCAGTCACGGTATCAGTGCATGATCAGCCACGTGATCAGTGCATGATCTGTCACAAGATTAGTGTATGATCATCCACGTGATCAGTGCATGGGCAGTCATGTGATCAGTGCATGATATAGACGTGAACAGTGCATGATCAGTCTCGTGATCAGTGCATGATAGCCACGTGATCAGTGCATGATCAGTCACCTGATGGGTGTATGATCATTCACGTGACCTGTACATGGTAGCTACATGATCATTTCATGATCAGCCACGTGAGTAGTTCATGATAGCCACGTGATCACTGCATGATCAGTCACGTGATCAGTGCATGATCAGTCATGTGACCAGTACATGGTAGCTGCGTGATCATGGCATGATCAGCCACGTGAGCAGTGCATGATAGCCACGTGATCAGTGCATGATCAGACACGAGATCAGTGCATGATCAGTCACGTGATCAGTGCATGATCAGCCACGTGATCAGTGCATGACCAGGCACGTGATCAGTGTATGTCAGCCAAGTGATCAGTGCATGATAGCCACGTGATCAGTGCATGATCAGTCACGTGATCAGTGCATGATCAGTTATGTGATCAGTGTATGATCAGCCACGTGATCAGTGCATGATCAGCCACATGATCAGTGCATGATCAATTACGTGATCAGTGCATGATCAGTCACGTGACCAGTACATGGTAGCTACGTGATCATTGCCTGATAAGCCACGTGATCAGTGCATGATAGCCACGTGATCAGTGCATGATAGCCACGTGATCAGTGCATGATCAGTCATGTGATACGTGTGTGATCAGCCACATGATCAGTGCATGATATCCACGTGATCAGTGCATGACAGCCACGTGATCAGTGCATGAGAGCCACGTGATCAGTGCATGATCAGTCACGTGATACATGTGTGATCAGCCACGTGATCAGTGCATGATGAGCCACGTGATCAGTGCAGGATCAATTACGTGATCAGTGCATGATCAGTCACGTGACCAGTACATGGTTGCTACGTGATCGTTGCATGATCAGCCACGTGAGCAGAGCATGATAGCCACGTGATCAGTGCATGATCAGTCACGTGATCAGTACATGATCAGTCACGTGAAGAGTGCATGATCATTTACGTGATCTTTGCATGATCAGTCACGTTACCAGTATATGGTTGCTACGTGATCATTCCATGACGAGCCACGTGAGCAGTGCATGATAGCCACGTGATGTGTGCATGAGTTACGTGAGCAGAGTATGATCAGCCACGTGATCAGTGCATGAGTGCCACGTGATCAGTGCATGATATGTCACGTGACAGGTGTGTGATCAGCCACGTGAACAGTGCATGTTCAGCCACGTGATCAGTGCATGATAGCCACGTGATCAGTGCATGATCAGTTACGTGAGCAGTGTATGATCAGCCACGTGATCAGTGCATGGTCAGACACGTGAACAGTGTATGATCAGCCACGTGATCAGTGCATGATATCCAAGTGATCAGTGCATGATCATCACGTGATCAGTGTATGATCAGCCACGTGAACAGTGCATGCTCAGTCACGTGATCTGGGCCTGCTGAGCTGCGTGATTACTGTCTGCTCATCTGCTTGACAATTGCCAGCTGAGCTGCACGATTCCTGCCTGTCATCTGCTTGACAATTGCCAGCTGTGCTGCGTAATTCCTGCCTGCTCAGCTGCTTGATTATTGCCAGCTGAGCAGCATGATTCCTCACACCTGAGTTCCATGATTATTGCCTGCTGACTGTTTGATTCGTGCCTACTCAGCTCTTTGTTTATTGCCTCCAGAGGCACATGATCAGTGTATGATAGCAAACATGATCAGCGCATGATCAGTCACATGATCAGCGCCATTAAGTCACGTGATCACTACATGATAGTCATGTGATCAGTCCATGCTCAGTCACGGTATCAGTGCATGATCAGCCACGTGATCAGTGCATGATCTGTCACAAGATTAGTGTATGATCATCCACGTGATCAGTGCATGGGCAGTCATGTGATCAGTGCATGATATAGACGTGAACAGTGCATGAACAGTCTCGTGATCAGTGCATGATAGCCACGTGATCAGTGCATGATCAGTCACCTGATGGGTGTATGATCATTCACGTGACCTGTACATGGTAGCTACATGATCATTGCATGATCAGCCACGTGAGTAGTGCATGATAGCCACGTGATCACTGCATGATCAGTCACGTGATCAGTGCATGATCAGTCATGTGACCAGTACATGGTAGCTGCGTGATCATGGCATGATCAGCCACGTGAGCAGTGCATGATAGCCACGTGATCAGTGCATGATCAGACACGTGATCAGTGCATGATCAGTCACGTGATCAGTGCATGATCAGCCACGTGATCAGTGCATGATAGCCACGTGATCAGTGCATGATCAGTCACGTGATCAGTGCATGATCAGTCACGTGATCAGTGCATGATCAGCCACGTGATCAGTGCATGATCAGTCACGTGATCAGTGCATGATAGCCACGTGATCAGTGCATGATCAGCCACGTGATCAGTGCATGATAGCCACGTGATCAGTGCATGAGTCACGTGATCAGTGCATGATCAGCCACGTGATCAGTGCATGATAGCCACGTGATCAGTGCATGATAGTCACGTGATCAGTGTGTGATCAGCCACGTGATCAGTGCATGATCAGCCACGTGATCAGTGCATGATAGCCACGTGATCAGTGCATGATCAGTCACGTGATCAGTGCATGATCAGCCACGTGATCAGTGCATGATCAGTCACGTGACCAGTGCATGATAGCTGCGTGATCATGCATGATCAGTCACGTGATCAGTGCATGATAGCCACGTGATCAGTGCATGATCAGTCACGTGATCAGTGCATGATCAGTCACGTGATCAGTGCATGATCAGTCACGTGATCAGTGCATGATCAGTCACGTGATCAGTGCATGATCAGCCACGTGATCAGTGCATGATCAGTCACGTGATCAGTGCATGATCATCCACGTGATCAGTGCATGATCAGTCATGTGATCAGTGCATGATATAGACGTGATCAGTGCATGATCAGTCACGTGATCAGTGCATGATAGCCACGTGATCAGTGCATGATCAGTCACGTGATCAGTGCATGATCAGTCACGTGATCAGTGCATGGTAGCTACGTGATCAGTGCATGATCAGCCACGTGATCAGTGCATGATAGCCACGTGATCAGTGCATGATCAGTCACGTGATCAGTGCATGATCAGTCACGTGATCAGTGCATGATAGCTACGTGATCATGCATGATCAGCCACGTGATCAGTGCATGATAGCCACGTGATCAGTGCATGATCAGTCACGTGATCAGTGCATGATCAGTTACGTGATCAGTGCATGATCAGCCACGTGATCAGTGCATGATCAGCCACGTGATCAGTGCATGATCAGTTACGTGATCAGTGCATGATCAGTCACGTGATCAGTGCATGGTAGCTACGTGATCAGTGCATGATCAGCCACGTGATCAGTGCATGATAGCCACGTGATCAGTGCATGATAGCCACGTGATCAGTGCATGATCAGTCACGTGATACGTGTGTGATCAGCCACGTGATCAGTGCATGATAGCCACGTGATCAGTGCATGATCAGCCACGTGATCAGTGCATGATCAGCCACGTGATCAGTGCATGATCAGTCACGTGATCATGCATGATCAGCCACGTGATCAGTGCATGATCAGCCACGTGATCAGTGCATGATCAGTCACGTGATCAGTACATGATCAGTCACGTGAACAGTGCATGATCATTTACGTGATCTGTGCATGATCAGTCACGTGACCAGTATATGGTAGCTACGTGATCATTCATGACGAGCCACGTGAGCAGTGCATGATAGCCACGTGATGTGTGCATGTGTTACGTGAGCAGAGTATGATCAGCCACGTGATCAGTGCATGAGTGCCACGTGATCAGTGCATGATATGTCACGTGACAGGTGTGTGATCAGCCACGTGAACAGTGCATGTTCAGCCACGTGATCAGTGCATGATAGCCACGTGATCAGTGCATGATCAGTTACGTGAGCAGTGTATGATCAGCCACGTGATCAGTGCATGGTCAGACACGTGAACAGTATATGATCAGCCACGTGATCAGTGCATGATATCCAAGTGATCAGTGCATGATCATCACGTGATCAGTGTATGATCAGCCACGTGAACAGTGCATGCTCAGTCACGTGATCTGGGCCTGCTGAGCTGCGTGATTACTGTCTGCTCATCTGCTTGACAATTGCCAGCTGAGCTGCACGATTCCTGCCTGTCATCTGCTTGACAATTGCCAGCTGTGCTGCGTAATTCCTGCCTGCTCAGCTGCTTGATTATTGCCAGCTGAGCAGCATGATTCCTCACACCTGAGTTCCATGATTATTGCCTGCTGACTGTTTGATTTGTGCCTACTCAGCTCTTTGTTTATTGCCTCCAGAGGCACATGATCAGTGTATGATAGCAAACATGATCAGCGCATGATCAGTCACATGATCAGCGCCATTAAGTCACGTGATCACTACATGATAGTCATGTGATCAGTCCATGCTCAGTCACGGTATCAGTGCATGATCAGCCACGTGATCAGTGCATGATCTGTCACAAGATTAGTGTATGATCATCCACGTGATCAGTGCATGGGCAGTCATGTGATCAGTGCATGATATAGACGTGATCAGTGCATGATCAGTCTCGTGATCAGTGCATGATAGCCACGTGATCAGTGCATGATCAGTCACCTGATGGGTGTATGATCATTCACGTGACCTGTACATGGTAGCTACATGATCATTGCATGATCAGCCACGTGAGTAGTGCATGATAGCCACGTGATCAGTGCATGATCAGTCACGTGATCAGTGCATGATCAGGCACGTGATCAGTGTATGTCAGCCACGTGATCAGTGCATGATAGCCACGTGATCAGTGCATGATCAGTCACGTGATCAGTGCATGATCAGTCACGTGATCAGTGCATGGTAGCTGCGTGATCATGCATGATCAGCCACGTGATCAGTGCATGATAGCCACGTGATCAGTGCATGATCAGACACGTGATCAGTGCATGATCAGTCACGTGATCAGTGCATGATCAGCCACGTGATCAGTGCATGATCAGGCACGTGATCAGTGCATGTCCAGCCAAGTGATCAGTGCATGATAGCCACGTGATCAGTGCATGATCAGTCACGTGATCAGTGCATGATCAGTTATGTGATCAGTGCATGATCAGCCACGTGATCAGTGCATGATCAGCCACATGATCAGTGCATGATCAATTACGTGATCAGTGCATGATCAGTCACGTGACCAGTACATGGTAGCTACGTGATCATTGCATGATCAGCCACGTGATCAGTGCATGATAGCCACGTGATCAGTGCATGATAGCCACGTGATCAGTGCATGATCAGTCATGTGATACGTGTGTGATCAGCCACGTGATCAGTGCATGATATCCACGTGATCAGTGCATGACAGCCACGTGATCAGTGCATGAGAGCCACGTGATCAGTGCATGATCAGTCACGTGATACATGTGTGATCAGCCACGTGATCAGTGCATGATGAGCCACGTGATCAGTGCAGGATCAATTACGTGATCAGTGCATGATCAGTCACGTGACCAGTACATGGTTGCTACGTGATCGTTGCATGATCAGCCACGTGAGCAGAGCATGATAGCCACGTGATCAGTGCATGATCAGTCACGTGATCAGTACATGATCAGTCACGTGAAGAGTGCATGATCATTTACGTGATCTTTGCATGATCAGTCACGTGACCAGTATATGGTTGCTACGTGATCATTCCATGACGAGCCACGTGAGCAGTGCATGATAGCCACGTGATGTGTGCATGAGTTACGTGAGCAGAGTATGATCAGCCACGTGATCAGTGCATGAGTGCCACGTGATCAGTGCATGATATGTCACGTGACAGGTGTGTGATCAGCCACGTGAACAGTGCATGTTCAGCCACGTGATCAGTGCATGATAGCCACGTGATCAGTGCATGATCAGTTACGTGAGCAGTGTATGATCAGCCACGTGATCAGTGCATGGTCAGACACGTGAACAGTGTATGATCAGCCACGTGATCAGTGCATGATATCCAAGTGATCAGTGCATGATCATCACGTGATCAGTGTATGATCAGCCACGTGAACAGTGCATGCTCAGTCACGTGATCTGGGCCTGCTGAGCTGCGTGATTACTGTCTGCTCATCTGCTTGACAATTGCCAGCTGAGCTGCACGATTCCTGCCTGTCATCTGCTTGACAATTGCCAGCTGTGCTGCGTAATTCCTGCCTGCTCAGCTGCTTGATTATTGCCAGCTGAGCAGCATGATTCCTCACACCTGAGTTCCATGATTATTGCCTGCTGACTGTTTGATTCGTGCCTACTCAGCTCTTTGTTTATTGCCTCCAGAGGCACATGATCAGTGTATGATAGCAAACATGATCAGCGCATGATCAGTCACATGATCAGCGCCATTAAGTCACGTGATCACTACATGATAGTCATGTGATCAGTCCATGCTCAGTCACGGTATCAGTGCATGATCAGCCACGTGATCAGTGCATGATCTGTCACAAGATTAGTGTATGATCATCCACGTGATCAGTGCATGGGCAGTCATGTGATCAGTGCATGATATAGACGTGATCAGTGCATGATCAGTCTCGTGATCAGTGCATGATAGCCACGTGATCAGTGCATGATCAGTCACCTGATGGGTGTATGATCATTCACGTGACCTGTACATGGTAGCTACATGATCATTGCATGATCAGCCACGTGAGTAGTGCATGATAGCCACGTGATCAGTGCATGATCAGTCACGTGATCAGTGCATGATCAGTCATGTGACCAGTACATGGTAGCTGCGTGATCATGGCATGATCAGCCACGTGAGCAGTGCATGATAGCCACGTGATCAGTGCATGATCAGACACGTGATCAGTGCATGATCAGTCACGTGATCAGTGCATGATCAGCCACGTGATCAGTGCATGATAGCCACGTGATCAGTGCATGATCAGTCACGTGATCAGTGCATGATCAGTCACGTGATCAGTGCATGATCAGCCACGTGATCAGTGCATGATCAGTCACGTGATCAGTATATGGTAGCTACGTGATCAGTGCATGATCAGCCACGTGATCAGTGCATGATAGCCACGTGATCAGTGCATGAGTCACGTGATCAGTGTATGATCAGCCACGTGATCAGTGCATGATAGTCACGTGATCAGTGCATGATAGTCACGTGATCAGTGCATGATCAGCCACGTGATCAGTGCATGATCAGCCACGTGATCAGTGCATGATAGCCACGTGATCAGTGCATGATCAGTCACGTGATCAGTGCATGATCAGCCACGTGATCAGTGCATGATCAGTCACGTGACCAGTGCATGATAGCTGCGTGATCAGTGCATGATCAGTCACGTGATCAGTGCATGATAGCCACGTGATCAGTGCATGATCAGCCACGTGATCAGTGCATGATCAGTCACGTGATCAGTGCATGATCAGTCACGTGATCAGTGCATGATCAGTCACGTGATCAGTGCATGATCAGCCACGTGATCAGTGCATGATCAGTCACGTGATCAGTGCATGATCATCCACGTGATCAGTGCATGATCAGTCATGTGATCAGTGCATGATATAGACGTGATCAGTGCATGATCAGTCACGTGATCAGTGCATGATAGCCACGTGATCAGTGCATGATCAGTCACGTGATCAGTGCATGATCAGTCACGTGATCAGTGCATGATAGCTACGTGATCAGTGCATGATCAGCCACGTGATCAGTGCATGATAGCCACGTGATCAGTGCATGATCAGTCACGTGATCAGTGCATGATCAGTCACGTGATCAGTGCATGATAGCTACGTGATCATGCATGATCAGCCACGTGATCAGTGCATGATAGCCACGTGATCAGTGCATGATCAGTCACGTGATCAGTGCATGATCAGTTACGTGATCAGTGCATGATCAGCCACGTGATCAGTGCATGATCAGCCACGTGATCAGTGCATGATCAGTTACGTGATCAGTGCATGATCAGTCACGTGACCAGTACATGGTAGCCACGTGATCAGTGCATGATCAGCCACGTGATCAGTGCATGATAGCCACGTGATCAGTGCATGATAGCCACGTGATCAGTGCATGATCAGTCACGTGAAACGTGTGTGATCAGCCACGTGATCAGTGCATGATAGCCACGTGATCAGTGCATGATCAGCCACGTGATCAGTGCATGATCAGCCACGTGATCAGTGCATGATCAGTCACGTGATCATGCATGATCAGCCACGTGATCAGTGCATGATCAGCCACGTGATCAGTGCATGATCAGTCACGTGATCAGTACATGATCAGTCACGTGAACAGTGCATGATCATTTACGTGATCAGTGCATGATCAGTCACGTGACCAGTATATGGTTGCTACGTGATCATTCCATGACGAGCCACGTGAGCAGTGCATGATAGCCACGTGATGTGTGCATGAGTTACGTGAGCAGAGTATGATCAGCCACGTGATCAGTGCATGAGTGCCACGTGATCAGTGCATGATATGTCACGTGACAGGTGTGTGATCAGCCACGTGAACAGTGCATGTTCATCCACGTGATCAGTGCATGATAGCCACGTGATCAGTGCATGATCAGTTACGTGAGCAGTGTATGATCAGCCACGTGATCAGTGCATGGTCAGACACGTGAACAGTATATGATCAGCCACGTGATCAGTGCATGATATCCAAGTGATCAGTGCATGATCATCACGTGATCAGTGTATGATCAGCCACGTGAACAGTGCATGCTCAGTCACGTGATCTGGGCCTGCTGAGCTGCGTGATTACTGTCTGCTCATCTGCTTGACAATTGCCAGCTGAGCTGCACGATTCCTGCCTGTCATCTGCTTGACAATTGCCAGCTGTGCTGCGTAATTCCTGCCTGCTCAGCTGCTTGATTATTGCCAGCTGAGCAGCATGATTCCTCACACCTGAGTTCCATGATTATTGCCTGCTGACTGTTTGATTTGTGCCTACTCAGCTCTTTGTTTATTGCCTCCAGAGGCACATGATCAGTGTATGATAGCAAACATGATCAGCGCATGATCAGTCACATGATCAGCGCCATTAAGTCACGTGATCACTACATGATAGTCATGTGATCAGTCCATGCTCAGTCACGGTATCAGTGCATGATCAGCCACGTGATCAGTGCATGATCTGTCACAAGATTAGTGTATGATCATCCACGTGATCAGTGCATGGGCAGTCATGTGATCAGTGCATGATATAGACGTGATCAGTGCATGATCAGTCTCGTGATCAGTGCATGATAGCCACGTGATCAGTGCATGATCAGTCACCTGATGGGTGTATGATCATTCACGTGACCTGTACATGGTAGCTACATGATCATTGCATGATCAGCCACGTGAGTAGTGCATGATAGCCACGTGATCAGTGCATGATCAGTCACGTGATCAGTGCATGATCAGGCACGTGATCAGTGCATGTCAGCCAAGTGATCAGTGCATGATAGCCACGTGATCAGTGCATGATCAGTCACGTGATCAGTGCATGATCAGTTACGTGATCAGTGCATGATCAGCCACGTGATCAGTGCATGATCAGCCACGTGATCAGTGCATGATCAATTACGTGATCAGTGCATGATCAGTCACGTGACCAGTACATGGTAGCTACGTGATCATTGCATGATCAGCCACGTGATCAGTGCATGATAGCCACGTGATCAGTGCATGATAGCCACGTGATCAGTGCATGATCAGTCATGTGATACGTGTGTGATCAGCCACATGATCAGTGCATGATATCCACGTGATCAGTGCATGACAGCCACGTGATCAGTGCATGAGAGCCACGTGATCAGTGCATGATCAGTCACGTGATACATGTGTGATCAGCCACGTGATCAGTGCATGATGAGCCACGTGATCAGTGCAGGATCAATTACGTGATCAGTGCATGATCAGTCACGTGACCAGTACATGGTTGCTACGTGATCGTTGCATGATCAGCCACGTGAGCAGAGCATGATAGCCACGTGATCAGTGCATGATCAGTCACGTGATCAGTACATGATCAGTCACGTGAAGAGTGCATGATCATTTACGTGATCTGTGCATGATCAGTCACGTGACCAGTATATGGTTGCTACGTGATCATTCCATGACGAGCCACGTGAGCAGTGCATGATAGCCACGTGATGTGTGCATGAGTTACGTGAGCAGAGTATGATCAGCCACGTGATCAGTGCATGAGTGCCACGTGATCAGTGCATGATATGTCACGTGACAGGTGTGTGATCAGCCACGTGAACAGTGCATGTTCAGCCACGTGATCAGTGCATGATAGCCACGTGATCAGTGCATGATCAGTTACGTGAGCAGTGTATGATCAGCCACGTGATCAGTGCATGGTCAGACACGTGAACAGTGTATGATCAGCCACGTGATCAGTGCATGATATCCAAGTGATCAGTGCATGATCATCACGTGATCAGTGTATGATCAGCCACGTGAACAGTGCATGCTCAGTCACGTGATCTGGGCCTGCTGAGCTGCGTGATTACTGTCTGCTCATCTGCTTGACAATTGCCAGCTGAGCTGCACGATTCCTGCCTGTCATCTGCTTGACAATTGCCAGCTGTGCTGCGTAATTCCTGCCTGCTCAGCTGCTTGATTATTGCCAGCTGAGCAGCATGATTCCTCACACCTGAGTTCCATGATTATTGCCTGCTGACTGTTTGATTTGTGCCTACTCAGCTCTTTGTTTATTGCCTCCAGAGGCACATGATCAGTGTATGATAGCAAACATGATCAGCGCATGATCAGTCACATGATCAGCGCCATTAAGTCACGTGATCACTACATGATAGTCATGTGATCAGTCCATGCTCAGTCACGGTATCAGTGCATGATCAGCCACGTGATCAGTGCATGATCTGTCACAAGATTAGTGTATGATCATCCACGTGATCAGTGCATGGGCAGTCATGTGATCAGTGCATGATATAGACGTGATCAGTGCATGATCAGTCTCGTGATCAGTGCATGATAGCCACGTGATCAGTGCATGATCAGTCACCTGATGGGTGTATGATCATTCACGTGACCTGTACATGGTAGCTACATGATCATTGCATGATCAGCCACGTGAGTAGTGCATGATAGCCACGTGATCACTGCATGATCAGTCACGTGATCAGTGCATGATCAGTCATGTGACCAGTACATGGTAGCTGCGTGATCATGGCATGATCAGCCACGTGAGCAGTGCATGATAGCCACGTGATCAGTGCATGATCAGACACGTGATCAGAGCATGATCAGTCACGTGATCAGTGCATGATCAGCCACGTGATCAGTGCATGACCAGGCACGTGATCAGTGTATGTCCAGCCAAGTGATCAGTGCATGATAGCCACGTGATCAGTGCATGATCAGCCACGTGATCAGTGCATGATCAGTTATGTGATCAGTGTATGATCAGCCACGTGATCAGTGCATGATCAGCCACATGATCAGTGCATGATCAATTACGTGATCAGTGCATGATCAGTCACGTGACCAGTACATGGTAGCTACGTGATCATTGCCTGATCAGCCACGTGATCAGTGCATGATAGCCACGTGATCAGTGCATGATAGCCACGTGATCAGTGCATGATCAGTCATTTGATACGTGTGTGATCAGCCACGTGATCAGTGCATGATATCCGCGTGATCAGTGCATGACAGCCACGTGATCAGTGCATGAGAGCCACGTGATCAGTGCATGATCAGTCACGTGATACATGTGTGATCAGCCACGTGATCAGTGCATGATGAGCCACGTGATCAGTGCAGGATCAATTACGTGATCAGTGCATGATCAGTCACGTGACCAGTATATGGTTGCTACGTGATCGTTGCATGATCAGCCACGTGAGCAGAGCATGATAGCCACGTGATCAGTGCATGATCAGTCACGTGATCAGTACATGATCAGTCACGTGAAGAGTGCATGATCATTTACGTGATCTTTGCATGATCAGTCACGTGACCAGTATATGGTTGCTACGTGATCATTCCATGACGAGCCACGTGAGCAGTGCATGATAGCCACGTGATGTGTGCATGAGTTACGTGAGCAGAGTATGATCAGCCACGTGATCAGTGCATGAGTGCCACGTGATCAGTGCATGATATGTCACGTGACAGGTGTGTGATCAGCCACGTGAACAGTGCATGTTCAGCCACGTGATCAGTGCATGATAGCCACGTGATCAGTGCATGATCAGTTACGTGAGCAGTGTATGATCAGCCACGTGATCAGTGCATGGTCAGACACGTGAACAGTGTATGATCAGCCACGTGATCAGTGCATGATATCCAAGTGATCAGTGCATGATCATCACGTGATCAGTGTATGATCAGCCACGTGAACAGTGCATGCTCAGTCACGTGATCTGGGCCTGCTGAGCTGCGTGATTACTGTCTGCTCATCTGCTTGACAATTGCCAGCTGAGCTGCACGATTCCTGCCTGTCATCTGCTTGACACTTGCCAGCTGTGCTGCGTAATTCCTGCCTGCTCAGCTGCTTGATTATTGCCAGCTGAGCAGCATGATTCTTCACACCTGAGTTCCATGATTATTGCCTGCTGACTGTTTGATTCGTGCCTACTCAGCTCTTTGTTTATTGCCTCCAGAGGCACATGATCAGTGTATGATAGCAAACATGATCAGCGCATGATCAGTCACATGATCAGCGCCATTAAGTCACGTGATCACTACATGATAGTCATGTGATCAGTCCATGCTCAGTCACGGAATCAGTGCATGATCAGCCACGTGATCAGTGCATGATCTGTCACAAGATTAGTGTATGATCATCCACGTGATCAGTGCATGGGCAGTCATGTGATCAGTGCATGATATAGACGTGATCAGTGCATGATCAGTCTCGTGATCAGTGCATGATAGCCACGTGATCAGTGCATGATCAGTCACCTGATGGGTGTATGATCATTCACGTGACCTGTACATGTTAGCTACATGATCATTGCATGATCAGCCACGTGAGTAGTTCATGATAGCCACGTGATCACTGCATGATCAGTCACGTGATCAGTGCATGATCAGTCATGTGACCAGTACATGGTAGCTGCGTGATCATGGCATGATCAGCCACGTGAGCAGTGCATGATAGCCACGTGATCAGTGCATGATCAGACACGTGATCAGTGCATGATCAGTCACGTGATCAGTGCATGATCAGCCACGTGATCAGTGCATGATCAGGCACGTGATCAGTGTATGTCAGCCACGTGATCAGTGCATGATAGCCACGTGATCAGTGCATGATCAGTCACGTGATCAGTGCATGATCAGTTACGTGATCAGTGTATGATCAGCCACGTGATCAGTGCATGATCAGCCACGTGATCAGTGCATGATCAATTACGTGATCAGTGCATGATCAGTCACGTGACCAGTACATGGTAGCTACGTGATCATTGCATGATCAGCCACGTGATCAGTGCATGATAGCCACGTGATCAGTGCATGATAGCCACGTGATCAGTGCATGATCAGTCATGTGATACGTGTGTGATCAGCCACATGATCAGTGCATGATATCCACGTGATCAGTGCATGACAGCCACGTGATCAGTGCATGAGAGCCACGGGATCAGTGCATGATCAGTCACGTGATACAGTGTGATCAGCCACGTGATCAGTGCATGATGAGCCACGTGATCAGTGCATGATCAATTACGTGATCAGTGCATGATCAGTCACGTGACCAGTACATGGTTGCTACGTGATCGTGCATGATCAGCCACGTGAGCAGTGCATGATAGCCACGTGATCAGTGCATGATCAGTCACGTGATCAGTGCATGATCAGTCACGTGAACAGTGCATGATCATTTACGTGATCTTTGCATGATCAGTCACGTGACCAGTATATGGTTGCTACGTGATCATTCCATGACAGCCACGTGAGCAGTGCATGATAGCCACGTGATGTGTGCATGAGTTACGTGATCAGAGTATGATCAGCCACGTGATCAGTGCATGATAGCCACGTGATCAGTGCATGATATGTCACGTGACAGGTGTGTGATCAGCCACGTGATCAGTGCATGATCAGCCACGTGATCAGTGCATGATAGCCACGTGATCAGTGCATGATCAGTCACGTGATCAGTGCATGATCAGCCACGTGATCAGTGCATGATCAGTCACGTGATCAGTGCATGGTAGCTACGTGATCAGTGCATGATCAGTCACGTGATCAGTGCATGATAGCCACGTGATCAGTGCATGATCAGCCACGTGATCAGTGCATGATCAGTCACGTGATCAGTGCATGATCAGTCACGTGATCAGTGCATGATCAGTCACGTGATCAGTGCATGATCAGCCACGTGATCAGTGCATGATCTGTCACAAGATTAGTGTATGATCATCCACGTGATCAGTGCACGGGCAGTCATGTGATCAGTGAATGATATAGACGTGAAGAGTGCATGATCAGTCTCGTGATCAGTGCATGATAGCCACGTGATCAGTGCATGATCAGTCACCTGATGGGTGTATGATCATTCACGTGACCTGTACATGGTAGCTACATGATCATTGCATGATCAGCCACGTGAGTAGTTCATGATAGCCACGTGATCACTGCATGATCAGTCACGTGATCAGTGCATGCTCAGTCATGTGACCAGTATATGGTAGCTGCGTGATCATGGCATGATCAGCCACGTGAGCAGTGCATGATAGCCACGTGATCAGTGCATGATCAGTCACGTGATCAGTGCATGATCAGTTATGTGATCAGTGTATGATCAGCCACGTGATCAGTGCATGATCAATTACGTGCTCAGTGCATGATCAGTCACGTGACCAGTACATGGTAGCTACGTGATCATTGCCTGATCAGCCACGTGATCAGTGCATGATAGCCACGTGATCAGTGCATGATAGCCACGTGATCAGTGCATGATCAGTCACGTGATCAGTGCATGATCAGTCATGTGACCAGTACATGGTAGCTGCGTGATCATGGCATGATCAGCCACGTGAGCAGTGCATGATAGCCACGTGATCAGTGCATGATCAGACACGAGATCAGTGCATGATCAGTCACGTGATCAGTGCATGATCAGCCACGTGATCAGTGCATGACCAGGCACGTGATCAGTGTATGTCCAGCCAAGTGATCAGTGCATGATAGCCACGTGATCAGTGCATGATCAGTCACGTGATCAGTGCATGATCAGTTATGTGATCAGTGTATGATCAGCCACGTGATCAGTGCATGATCAGCCACATGATCATTGCATGATCAATTACGTGCTCAGTGCATGATCAGTCACGTGACCAGTACATGGTAGCTACGTGATCATTGCCTGATCAGCCACGTGATCAGTGCATGATAGCCACGTGATCAGGGCATGATAGCCACGTGATCAGTGCATGATCAGTCATGTGATACGTGTGTGATCAGCCACATGATCAGTGCATGATATCCACGTGATCAGTGCATGACAGCCACGTGATCAGTGCATGAGAGCCACGGGATCAGTGCATGATCAGTCACGTGATACAGGTGTGATCAGCCACGTGATCAGTGCATGATGAGCCACGTGATCAGTGCAGGATCAATTACGTGATCAGTGCATGATCAGTCACGTGACCAGTACATGGTTGCTACGTGATCGTTGCATGATCAGCCACGTGAGCAGAGCATGATAGCCACGTGGTCAGTGCATGATCAGTCACGTGATCAGTACATGATCAGTCACGTGAAGAGTGCAGGATCATTTACGTGATCTTTGCATGATCAGTCACGTTACCAGTATATGGTTGCTACGTGATCATTCCATGACGAGCCACGTGAGCAGTGCATGATAGCCACGTGATGTGTGCATGAGTTACGTGAGCAGAGTATGATCAGCCACGTGATCAGTGCATGAGTGCCACGTGATCAGTGCATGATATGTCACGTGACAGGTGTGTAATCAGCCACGTGAACAGTGCATGTTCAGCCACGTGATCAGTGCATGATAGCCACGTGATCAGTGCATGATCAGTTACGTGAGCAGTGTATGATCAGCCACGTGATCAGTGCATGGTCAGACACGTGAACAGTGTATCATCAGCCACGTGATCAGTGCATGATATCCAAGTGATCAGTACATGATCATCACGTGATCAGTGTATGATCAGCCACGTGAACAGTGCATGCTCAGTCACGTGATCTGGGCCTGCTGAGCTGCGTGATTACTGTCTGCTCATCTGCTTGACAATTGCCAGCTGAGCTGCACGATTCCTGCCTGCTCAGCTGCTTGATTATTGCCAGCTGAGCAGCATGATTCCTCACACCTGTGTTCCATGATTATTGCCTGCTGACTGTTTGATTCGTGCCTACTCAGCTCTTTGTTTATTGCCTCCAGAGGCACATATTCAGTGTATGATAGCAAACATGATCAGCGCATGATCAGTCACATGATCAGCGCCATTAAGTCACGTGATCACTACATGATAGTCATGTGATCAGTCCATGCTCAGTCACGGTATCAGTGCATGATCAGCCACGTGATCAGTGCATGATCTGTCACAAGATTAGTGTATGATCATCCACGTGATCAGTGCACGGGCAGTCATGTGATCAGTGCATGATATAGACGTGAACAGTGCATGATCAGTCTCGTGATCAGTGCATGATAGCCACGTGATCAGTGCATGATCAGTCACCTGATGGGTGTATGATCATTCACGTGACATGTACATGGTAGCTACATGATCATTGCATGATCAGCCACGTGAGTAGTTCATGATAGCCACGTGATCACTGCATGATCAGTCACGTGATCAGTGCATGCTCAGTCATGTGACCAGTATATGGTAGCTGCGTGATCATGGCATGATCAGCCACGTGAGCAGTGCATGATAGCCACGTGATCAGTGCATGATCAGTCACGTGATCAGTGCATGATCAGTTATGTGATCAGTGTATGATCAGCCACGTGATCAGTGCATGATCAATTACGTGCTCAGTGCATGATAAGTCACGTGACCAGTACATGGTAGCTACGTGATCATTGCCTGATCAGCCACGTGATCAGTGCATGATAGCCACGTGATCAGTGCATGATAGCCACGTGATCAGTGCATGATCAGTCATGTGATACGTGTGTGATCAGCCACATGATCAGTGCATGATATCCACGTGATCAGTGCATGACAGCCACGTGATCAGTGCATGAGAGCCACGGGATCAGTGCATGATCAGTCACGTGATACATGTGTGATCAGCCACGTGATCAGTGCATGATGAGCCACGTGATCAGTGCAGGATCAATTACATGATCAGTGCATGATCAGTCACGTGACCAGTACATGGTTGCTACGTGATCGTTGCATGATGAGCCAAGTGAGCAGAGCATGATAGCCACGTGGTCAGTGCATGATCAGTCACGTGATCAGTACATGATCAGTCACGTGAAGAGTGCATGATCATTTACGTGATCTTTGCATGATCAGTCACGTTACCAGTATATGGTTGCTAAGTGATCTATCCATGACGAGCCACGTGAGCAGTGCATGATAGCCACGTGATGTGTGCATGAGTTACGTGAGCAGAGTATGATCAGCCACGTGATCAGTGCATGAGTGCCACGTGATCAGTGCATGATATGTCACGTGACAGGTGTGTGATCAACCACGTGAACAGTGCATGTTCAGCCACGTGATCAGTGCATGATAGCCACGTGATCAGTGCATGATCAGTTACGTGAGCAGTGTATGATCAGCCACGTGATCAGTGCATGGTCAGACACGTGAACAGTGTATGATCAGCCACGTGATCAGTGCATGATATCCAAGTGATCAGTGCATGATCATCACGTGATCAGTGTATGATCAGCCACGTGAACAGTGCATGCTCAGTCACGTGATCTGGGCCTGCTGAGCTGCGTGATTCCTGTCTGCTCATCTGCTTGACAATTGCCAGCTGAGCTGCACGATTCCTGCCTGTCATCTGCTTGACAATTGCCAGCTGTGCTGCGTAATTCCTGCCTGCTCAGCTGCTTGATTATTGCCAGCTGAGCAGCATGATTCCTCACACCTGAGTTCCATGATTATTGCCTGCTGACTGTTTGATTCGTGCCTACTCAGCTCTTTGTTTATTGCCTCCAGAGGCACATGATCAGTGTATGATAGCAAACATGATCAGCGCATGATCAGTCACATGATCAGCGCCATTAAGTCACGTGATCACTACATGATAGTCATGTGATCAGTCCATGCTCAGTCACGGTATCAGTGCATGATCAGCCACGTGATCAGTGCATGATCTGTCACAAGATTAGTGTATGATCATCCACGTGATCAGTGCACGGGCAGTCATGTGATCAGTGCATGATATAGACGTGAACAGTGCATGATCAGTCTCGTGATCAGTGCATGATAGCCACGTGATCAGTGCATGATCAGTCACCTGATGGGTGTATGATCATTCACGTGACCTGTACATGGTAGCTACATGATCATTGCATGATCAGCCACGTGAGTAGTTCATGATAGCCACGTGATCACTGCATGATCAGTCACGTGATCAGTGCATGATCAGTCATGTGACCAGTACATGGTAGCTGCGTGATCATGGCATGATCAGCCACGTGAGCAGTGCATGATCAGACACGAGATCAGTGCATGATCAGTCACGTGATCAGTGCATGATCAGCCACGTGATCAGTGCATGACCAGGCACGTGATCAGTGTATGTGCAGCCAAGTGATCAGTGCATGATAGCCACGTGATCAGTGCATGATCAGTCACGTGATCAGTGCATGATCAGTTATGTGATCAGTGTATGATCAGCCACGTGATCAGTGCATGATCAGACACATGATCAGTGCATGATCAATTACGTGCTCAGTGCATGATCAGTCACGTGACCAGTACATTGTAGCTACGTGATCATTGCCTGATCAGCCACGTGATCAGTGCGTGATAGCCACGGGATCAGTGCATGATCAGTCATGTGATACGTGTGTGATCAGCCACATGATCAGTGCATGATATCCACGTGATCAGTGCATGACAGCCACGTGATCAGTGCATGAGAGCCACGGGATCAGTGCATGATCAGTCACGTGATACATGTGTGATCAGCCACGTGATCAGTGCATGATGAGCCACGTGATCAGTGCAGGATCAATTACATGATCAGTGCATGATCAGTCACGTGACCAGTACATGGTTGCTACGTGATCGTTGCATGATCAGCCACGTGAGCAGAGCATGATAGCCACGTGGTCAGTGCATGATCAGTCACGTGATCAGTACATGATCAGTCACGTGAACAGTGCATGATCATTTACGTGATCTTTGCATGATCAGTCACGTTACCAGTATATGGTTGCCACGTGATCATTCCATGACGAGCCACGTGATCAGTGCATGATAGCCACGTGATCAGTGCATGATCAGTTACGTGAGCAGTGTATGATCAGCCACGTGATCAGTGCATGGTCAGACACGTGAACAGTGTATGATCAGCCACGTGATCAGTGCATGATATCCAAGTGATCAGTGCATGACAGCCACGTGATCAGTGCATGAGAGCCACGGGATTAGTGCATGATCAGTCACGTGATACAGGTGTGATCAGCCACGTGATCAGTGCATGATGAGCCACGTGATCAGTGCAGGATCAATTACGTGATCAGTGCATGATCAGTCACGTGACCAGTACATGGTTGCTACGTGATCGTTGCATGATCATCCACGTGAGCAGAGCATGATAGCCACGTGGTCAGTGCATGATCAGTCACGTGATCAGTACATGATCAGTCACGTGAAGAGTGCAGGATCATTTACGTGATCTTTGCATGATCAGTCACGTTACCAGTATATGGTTGCTACGTGATCATTCCATGACGAGCCACGTGAGCAGTGCATGATAGCCACGTGATGTGTGCATGAGTTACGTGAGCAGAGTATGATCAGCCACGTGATCAGTGCATGAGTGCCACGTGATCAGTGCATGATATGTCACGTGACAGGTGTGTGATCAGCCACGTGAACAGTGCATGTTCAGCCACGTGATCAGTGCATGATAGCCACGTGATCAGTGCATGATCAGTTACGTGAGCAGTGTATGATCAGCCACGTGATCAGTGCATGGTCAGACACGTGAACAGTGTATGATCAGCCACGTGATCAGTGCATGACATCCAAGTGATCAGTACATGATCATCACGTGATCAGTGTATGATCAGCCACGTGAACAGTGCATGCTCAGTCACGTGATCTGGGCCTGCTGAGCTGCGTGATTACTGTCTGCTCATCTGCTTGACAATTGCCAGCTGAGCTGCACGATTCCTGCCTGCTCAGCTGCTTGATTATTGCCAGCTGAGCAGCATGATTCCTCACACCTGAGTTCCATGATTATTGCCTGCTGACTGTTTGATTTGTGCCTACTCAGCTCTTTGTTTATTGCCTCCAGAGGCACATGATCAGTGTATGATAGCAAACATGATCAGCGCATGATCAGTCACATGATCAGCGCCATTAAGTCACGTGATCACTACATGATAGTCATGTGATCAGTCCATGCTCAGTCACGGTATCAGTGCATGATCAGCCACGTGATCAGTGCATGATCTGTCACAAGATTAGTGTATGATCATCCACGTGATCAGTGCACGGGCAGTCATGTGATCAGTGCATGATATAGACGTGAACAGTGCATGATCAGTCTCGTGATCAGTGCATGATAGCCACGTGATCAGTGCATGATCAGTCACCTGATGGGTGTATGATCATTCACGTGACCTGTACATGGTAGCTACATGATCATTGCATGATCAGCAACGTGAGTAGTTCATGATAGCCACGTGATCACTGCATGATCAGTCACGTGATCAGTGCATGGTCAGTCATGTGACCAGTACATGGTAGCTGCGTGATCATGGCATGATCAGCCACGTGAGCAGTGCATGATAGCCACGTGATCAGTGCATGAGAGCCACGGGATCAGTGCATGATCAGTCACGTGATACAGGTGTGATCAGCCACGAGATCAGTGCATGATGAGCCACGTGATCAGTGCAGGATCAATTACGTGATCAGTGCATGATCAATCACGTGACCAGTACATGGTTGCTACGTGACCGTTGCATGATCAGCCACGTGAGCAGAGCATGATAGCCACGTGGTCAGTGCATGATCAGTCACGATATCAGTACATGATCAGTCACGTGAACAGTGCATGATCATTTACGTGATCTTTGCATGATCAGTCACGTTACCAGTATATGGTTGCTACGTGATCATTCCATGACGAGCCACGTGAGCAGTGCATGATAGACACGTGATGTGTGCATGAGTTACGTGAGCAGAGTATGATCAGCCACGTGATCAGTGCATGAGAGTCACGTGATCAGTGCATGATATGTCACGTAACAGGTGTGTGATCAGCCACGTGAACAGTGCATGTTCAGCCACGTGATCAGTGCATGATAGCCACGTGATCAGTGCATGATCAGTTACGTGAGCAGTGTATGATCAGCCACGTGATCAGTGCATGATCAGTCATGTGACCAGTACATGGTAGCTGCGTGATCATGGCATGATCAGTCACGTGAGCAGTGCATGATAGCCACGTGATCAGTGCATGATCAGACACGAGATGAGTGCATGATCAGTCACGGGATCAGTGCATGATCAGACACGAGATCAGTGCATGATCAGTCACGTGATCAGTGCATGATCAGCCACGTGATCAGTGCATGACCAGGCACGTGATCAGTGTATATCCAGCCAAGTGATCAGTGCATGATAGCCACGTGATCAGTGCATGATCAGTCACGTGATCAGTGCATGATCAGTTATGTGATCAGTGTATGATCAGCCACGTGAGCAGTGTATGATCAGCCACGTGATCAGTGCATGGTCAGACACGTGAACAGTGTATGATCAGCCACGTGATCAGTGCATGATATCCAAGTGATCAGTGCATGACAGCCACGTGATCAGTGCATGAGAGCCACGGGATCAGTGCATGATCAGTCACGTGATACAGGTGTGATCAGCCACGTGATCAGTGCATGATGAGCCACGTGATCAGTGCAGGATCAATTACGTGATCAGTGCATGATCAGTCACGTGACCAGTACATGGTTGCTACGTGATCGTTGCATGATCATCCACGTGAGCAGAGCATGATAGCCACGTGGTCAGTGCATGATCAGTCACGTGATCAGTACATGATCAGTCACGTGAAGAGTGCAGGATCATTTACGTGATCTTTGCATGATCAGTCACGTTACCAGTATATGGTTGCTACGTGATCATTCCATGATGAACCACGTGAGCAGTGCATGATAGCCACGTGATGTGTGCATGAGTTACGTGAGCAGAGTATGATCAGCCACGTGATCAGTGCATGAGTGCCACGTATCAGTGCATGATATGTCACGTGACAGGTGTGTGATCAGCCACGTGAACAGTGCATGTTCAGCCACGTGATCAGTGCATGATAGCCACGTGATCAGTGCATGATCAGTTACGTGAGCAGTGTATGATCAGCCACGTGATCAGTGCATGGTCAGACACGTGAACAGTGTATGATCAGCCACGTGATCAGTGCATGACATCCAAGTGATCAGTACATGATCATCACGTGATCAGTGTATGATCAGCCACGTGAACAGTGCATGCTCAGTCACGTGATCTGGGCCTGCTGAGCTGCGTGATTACTGTCTGCTCATCTGCTTGACAATTGCCAGCTGAGCTGCACGATTCCTGCCTGCTCAGCTGCTTGATTATTGCCAGCTGAGCAGCATGATTCCTCACACCTGAGTTCCATGATTATTGCCTGCTGACTGTTTGATTTGTGCCTACTCAGCTCTTTGTTTATTGCCTCCAGAGGCACATGATCAGTGTATGATAGCAAACATGATCAGCGCATGATCAGTCACATGATCAGCGCCATTAAGTCACGTGATCACTACATGATAGTCATGTGATCAGTCCATGCTCAGTCACGGTATCAGTGCATGATCAGCCACGTGATCAGTGCATGATCTGTCACAAGATTAGTGTATGATCATCCACGTGATCAGTGCACGGGCAGTCATGTGATCAGTGCATGATATAGACGTGAACAGTGCATGATCAGTCTCGTGATCAGTGCATGATAGCCACGTGATCAGTGCATGATCAGTCACCTGATGGGTGTATGATCATTCACGTGACCTGTACATGGTAGCTACATGATCATTGCATGATCAGCCACGTGAGTAGTTCATGATAGCCACGTGATCACTGCATGATCAGTCACGTGATCAGTGCATGATCAGTCATGTGACCAGTACATGGTAGCTGCGTGATCATGGCATGATCAGCCACGTGAGCAGTGCATGATAGCCACGTGACCAGTGCATGATCAGACACGAGATCAGAGCATGATCAGTCACGTCATCAGTGCATGATCAGCCACGTGATCAGTGCATGACCAGGCACGTGATCAGTGTATGTCAGCCAAGTGATCAGTGCATGATAGCCACGTGATCAGTGCATGATGAGCCACGTGATCAGTGCAGGATCAGTTATGTGATCAGTGTATGACCAGCCACGTGATCAGTGCATGATCAGCCACATGATCAGTGCATGATCAATTACGTGCTCAGTGCATGATCAGTCACGTGACCAGTACATGGTAGCTACGTGATCATTGCCTGATCAGCCACATGATCAGTGCATGATAGCCACGTGATCAGTGCATGATCAGTCATGTGATACGTGTGTGATCAGCCACGTGATCAGTGCATGATATCCACGTGATCAGTGCATGACAGCCACGTGATCAGTGCATGAGAGCCACGGATCAGTGCATGATCAGTCACGTGATACATGTGTGATCAGCCACGTGATCAGTGCATGATGAGCCACGTGATCAGTGCAGGATCAATTACGTGATCAGTGCATGATCAGTCACGTGACCAGTACATGGTTGCTACGTGATCGTTGCATGATCAGCCACGTGAGCAGAGCATGATAGCCACGTGGTCAGTGCATGATCAGTCACGTGATCAGTACATGATCAGTCACGTGAACAGTGCATGATCATTTACGTGATCTTTGCATGATCAGTCACGTTACCAGTATATGGTTGCTACGTGATCATTCCATGATGAGCCACGTGAGAAGTGCATGATAGCCACGTGATGTGTGCATGAGTTACGTGAGCAGAGTATGATCAGCCACGTGATCAGTGCATGAGTGCCACGTGATCAGTGCATGATATGTCACGTGACAGGTGTGTGATCAGCCACGTGAACAGTGCATGTTCAGCCACGTGATAAGTGCATGATAGCCACGTGATCAGTGCATGATCAGTTACGTGAGCAGTGTATGATCAGCCACGTGATCAGTGCATGGTCAGACACGTGAACAGTGTATGATCAGCCACGTGATCAGTGCATGATATCCAAGTGATCAGTGCATGATCATCACGTGATCAGTGTATGATCAGCCACGTGAACAGTGCATGCTCAGTCACGTGATCTGGGCCTGCTGAGCTGCGTGATTACTGTCTGCTCATCTGCTTGACAATTGCCAGCTGAGCTGCACGATTCCTGCCTGTCATCTGCTTGACAATTGCCAGCTGTGCTGCGTAATTCCTGCCTGCTCAGCTGCTTGATTATTGCCAGCTGAGCAGCATGATTCCTCACACCTGAGTTCCATGATTATTGCCTGCTGACTGTTTGATTCGTGCCTACTCAGCTCTTTGTTTATTGCCTCCAGAGGCACATGATCAGTGTATGATAGCAAACATGATCAGCGCATGATCAGTCACATGATCAGCGCCATTAAGTCACGTGATCACTACATGATAGTCATGTGATCAGTCCATGCTCAGTCACGGTATCAGTGCATGATCAGCCACGTGATCAGTGCATGATCTGTCACAAGATTAGTGTATGATCATCCAAGTGATCAGTGCACGGGCAGTCATGTGATCAGTGCATGATACAGATGTGAACAGTGCATGATCAGTCTCGTGATCAGTGCATGATAGCCACGTGATCAGTGCATGATCAGTCACCTGATGGGTGTATGATCATTCACGTGACCTGTACATGTTAGCTACATGATCATTGCATGATCAGCCACGTGAGTAGTTCATGATAGCCACGTGATCACTGCATGATCAGTCACGTGATCAGTGCATGATCAGTCATGTGACCAGTACATGGTAGCTGCGTGATCATGGCATGATCAGCCACGTGAGCAGTGCATGATACCCACGTGATCAGTGCATGATCAGACACGAGATCAGTGCATGCTCAGTCATGTGATCAGTGCATGATCAGCCACGTGATCAGTGCATGACCAGGCACGTGATCAGTGTATGTCCAGCCAAGTGATCAGTGCATGATAGCCACGTGATCAGTGCATGATCAGTCACGTGATCAGTGCATGATCAGTTATGTGATCAGTGTATGATCAGCCACGTGATCAGTGCATGATCAGCCACATGATCAGTGCATGATCAATTACGTGCTCAGTGCATGATGAGTTACGTGACCAGTACATGGTAGCTACGTGATCATTGCCTGAGAAGCCACGTGATCAGTGCATGATAGCCACGTGATCAGTGCATGACCAGTCATGTGATACGTGTGTGATCAGCCACATGATCAGTGCATGATATCCACGTGATCAGTGCATGACAGCCACGTGATCAGTGCATGAGAGCCACGGGATCAGTGCATGATCAGTCACGTGATACAGGTGTGATCAGCCACGAGATCAGTGCATGATGAGCCACGTGATCAGTGCAGGATCAATTACGTGATCAGTGCATGATCAATCACGTGACCAGTACATGGTTGCTACGTGATCGTTGCATGATCAGCCACGTGAGCAGAGCATGATAGCCACGTGGTCAGTGCATGATCAGTCACGATATCAGTATATGGTTGCTACGTGATCATTCCATGACGAGCCACGTGAGCAGTGCATGATAGACACGTGATGTGTGCATGAGTTACGTGAGCAGAGTATGATCAGCCACGTGATCAGTGCATGAGAGTCACGTGATCAGTGCATGATATGTCACGTAACAGGTGTGTGATCAGCCACGTGAACAGTGCATGTTCAGCCACGTGATCAGTGCATGATAGCCACGTGATCAGTGCATGATCAGTTACGTGAGCAGTGTATGATCAGCCACGTGATCAGTGCATGATCAGTCATGTGACCAGTACATGGTAGCTGCGTGATCATGGCATGATCAGTCACGTGAGCAGTGCATGATAGCCACGTGATCAGTGCATGATCAGACACGAGATGAGTGCATGATCAGTCACGTGATCAGTGCATGATCAGACACGAGATCAGTGCATGATCAGTCACGTGATCAGTGCATGATCAGCCACGTGATCAGTGCATGACCAGGCACGTGATCAGTGTATATCCAGCCAAGTGATCAGTGCATGATAGCCACGTGATCAGTGCATGATCAGTCACGTGATCAGTGCATGATCAGTTATGTGATCAGTGTATGATCAGCCACGTGATCAGTGCATGATCAGCCACATGATCAGAGCATGATCAATTACGTGCTCAGTGCATGATCAGTTACGTGACCAGTACAATGTAGCTACGTGATCATTGCCTGATAAGCCACGTGATCAGTGCATGATAGGCACGTGATCAGTGCATGATAGACACGTGATCACTGCATGATCAGTCATGTGATACGTGTGTGATCAGCCACATGATCAGTGCATGATATCCACATGATCAGTGCATGACAGCCACGTGATCAGTGCATGAGAGCCACGGGATCAGTGCATGATCAGTCACGTGATACATGTGTGATCAGCCACGTGATCAGTGCATGATGAGCCACGTGATCAGTGCAGGATCAATTACGTGATCAGTGCATGATCAGTCACGTGACCAGTACATGGTTGCTACGTGATCGTTGCATGATCAGCCACGTGAGCAGAGCATGATAGCCACGTGGTCAGTGCATGATCAGTCACGTGATCAGTACATGATCAGTCACGTGAACAGTGCATGATCATTTACGTGATCTTTGCATGATCAGTCACGTTACCAGTATATGGTTGCTACGTGATCATTCCATGACGAGCCACGTGAGCAGTGCATGATAGCCACGTGATGTGTGCATGAGTTATGTGAGCAGAGTATGATCAGCCACGTGATCAGTGCATGAGTGCCACGTGATCAGTGCATGATATGTCACGTGACAGGTGTGTGATCAGCCACGTGAACAATGCATGTTCAGCCACGTGATCAGTGCATGATAGCCACGTGATCAGTGCATGATCAGTTACGTGTGCAGTGTATGATCAGCCACGTGATCAGTGCATGGTCAGACACGTGAACAGTGTATGATCAGCCACGTGATCAGTGCATGATATCCAAGTGATCAGTACATGATCATCACGTGATCAGTGTATGATCAGCCACGTGAACAGTGCATGCTCAGTCACGTGATCTGGGCCTGCTGAGCTGCGTGATTACTGTCTGCTCATCTGCTTGACAATTGCCATCTGAGCTGCACGATTCCTGCCTGCTCAGCTGCTTGATTATTGCCAGCTGAGCAGCATGATTCCTCACACCTGTGTTCCATGATCATTGCCTGCTGACTGTTTGATTCGTGCCTACTCAGCTCTTTGTTTATTGCCTCCAGAGGCACATATTCAGTGTATGATAGCAAACATGATCAGCGCATCATCAGTCACATGATCAGCGCCATTAAGTCACGTGATCACTACATGATAGTCATGTGATCAGTCCATGCTCAGTCACGGTATCAGTGCATGATCAGCCACGTGATCAGTGCATGATCTGTCACAAGATTAGTGTATGATCATCCACGTGATCAGTGCACGGGCAGTCATGTGATCAGTGCATGATATAGACGTGAACAGTGCATGATCAGTCTCGTGATCAGTGCATGATAGCCACGTGATCAGTGCATGATCAGTCACCTGATGGGTGTATGATCATTCACGTGACCTGTACATGGTAGCTACATGATCATTGCATGATCAGCCACGTGAGTAGTTCATGATAGCCACGTGATCACTGCATGATCAGTCACGTGATCAGTGCATGCTCAGTCATGTGACCAGTATATGGTAGCTGCGTGATCATGGCATGATCAGCCACGTGAGCAGTGCATGATAGCCACGTGATCAGTGCATGATCAGTCACGTGATCAGTGCATGATCAGTTATGTGATCAGTGTATGATCAGCCACGTGAATAGTGCATGATCAATTACGTGCTCAGTGCATGATCAGTCACGTGACCAGTACATGGTAGCTACGTGATCATTGCCTGATCAGCCACGTGATCAGTGCATGATAGCCACGTGATCAGTGCATGATAGCCACGTGATCAGTGCATGATCAGTCACGTGATCAGTGCATGATCAGTCATGTGACCAGTACATGGTAGCTGCGTGATCATGGCATGATCAGCCACGTGAGCAGTGCATGATAGCCACGTGATCAGTGCATGATCAGACACGAGATCAGTGCATGATCAGTCACGTGATCAGTGCATGATCAGCCACGTGATCAGTGCATGACCAGGCATGTGATCAGTGTATGTCCAGCCAAGTGATCAGTGCATGATAGCCACGTGATCAGTGCATGATCAGTCACGTGATCAGTGCATGATCAGTTATGTGATCAGTGTATGATCAGCCACGTGATCAGTGCATGATCAGCCACATGATCAGTGCATGATCAATTACGTGCTCAGTGCATGATCAGTCACGTGACCCGTACATGGTAGCTACGTGATCATTGCCTGATCAGCCACGTGATCAGTGCATGATAGCCACGTGATCAGGGCATGATAGCCACGTGATCAGTGCATGATCAGTCATGTGATACGTGTGTGATCAGCCACATGATCAGTGCATGATATCCACGTGATCAGTGCATGACAGCCACGTGATCAGTGCATGACAGCCACGGGATCAGTGCATGATCAGTCACGTGATACATGTGTGATCAGCCACGTGATCAGTGCATGATGAGCCACGTGATCAGTGCAGGATCAATTACGTGATCAGTGCATGATCAGTCACGTGACCAGTACATGGTTGCTACGTGATCGTTGCATGATCAGCCACGTGAGCAGAGCATGATAGCCACGTGGTCAGTGCATGATCAGTCACGTGATCAGTACATGATCAGTCACGTGAACAGTGCATGATCATTTACGTGATCTTTGCATGATCAGTCACGTTACCAGTATATGGTTGCTACGTGATCATTCCATGACGAGCCACGTGAGCAGTGCATGATAGCCACGTGATGTGTGCATGAGTTACGTGAGCAGAGTATGATCAGCCACGTGATCAGTGCATGAGTGCCACGTGATCAGTGCATGATATGTCACGTGACAGGTGTGTGATCAGCCACGTGAACAGTGCATGTTCAGCCACGTGATCAGTGCATGATAGCCACGTGATCAGTGCATGATCAGTTACGTGAGCAGTGTATGATCAGCCACGTGATCAGTGCATGGTCAGACACGTGAACAGTGTATGATCAGCCACGTGATCAGTGCATGATATCCAAGTGATCAGTGCATGATCATCACGTGATCAGTGTATGATCAGCCACGTGAACAGTGCATGCTCAGTCACGTGATCTGGGCCTGCTGAGCTGCGTGATTCCTGTCTGATCATCTGCTTGACAATTGCCAGCTGAGCTGCACGATTCCTGCCTGTCATCTGCTTGACAATTGCCAGCTGTGCTGCGTAATTCCTGCCTGCTCAGCTGCTTGATTATTGCCAGCTGAGCAGCATAATTCCTCACACCTGAGTTCCATGATTATTGCCTGCTGACTGTTTGATTCGTGCCTACTCAGCTCTTTGTTTATTGCCTCCAGAGGCACATGATCAGTGTATGATAGCAAACATGATCAGCGCATGATCAGTCACATGATCAGCGCCATTAAGTCACGTGATCACTACATGATAGTCATGTGATCAGTCCATGCTCAGTCACGGTATCAGTGCATGATCAGCCACGTGATCAGTGCATGATCTGTCACAAGATTAGTGTATGATCATCCACGTGATCAGTGCACGGGCAGTCATGTGATCAGTGCATGATATAGACGTGAACAGTGCATGATCAGTCTCGTGATCAGTGCATGATAGCCACGTGATCAGTGCATGATCAGTCACCTGATGGGTGTATGATCATTCACGTGACCTGTACATGGTAGCTACATGATCATTGCATGATCAGCCACGTGAGTAGTTCATGATAGCCACGTGATCACTGCATGATCAGTCACGTGATCAGTGCATGATCAGTCATGTGACCAGTACATGGTAGCTGCGTGATCATGGCATGATCAGCCACGTGAGCAGTGCATGATCAGACACGAGATCAGTGCATGATCAGTCACGTGATCAGTGCATGATCAGCCACGTGATCAGTGCATGACCAGGCACGTGATCAGTGTATGTGCAGCCAAGTGATCAGTGCATGATAGCCACGTGATCAGTGCATGATCAGTCACGTGATCAGTGCATGATCAGTTATGTGATCAGTGTATGATCAGCCACGTGATCAGTGCATGATCAGACACATGATCAGTGCATGATCAATTACGTGCTCAGTGCATGATCAGTCACGTGACCAGTACATTGTAGCTACGTGATCATTGCCTGATCAGCCACGTGATCAGTGCATGATAGCCACGGGATCAGTGCATGATCAGTCATGTGATACGTGTGTGATCAGCCACATGATCAGTGCATGATATCCACGTGATCAGTGCATGACAGCCACGTGATCAGTGCATGAGAGCCACGGGATCAGTGCATGATCAGTCACGTGATACATGTGTGATCAGCCACGTGATCAGTGCATGATGAGCCACGTGATCAGTGCAGGATCAATTACGTGATCAGTGCATGATCAGTCACGTGACCAGTACATGGTTGCTACGTGATCGTTGCATGATCAGCCACGTGAGCAGAGCATGATAGCCACGTGGTCAGTGCATGATCAGTCACGTGATCAGTACATGATCAGTCACGTGAACAGTGCATGATCATTTACGTGATCTTTGCATGATCAGTCACGTTACCAGTATATGGTTGCCACGTGATCATTCCATGACGAGCCACGTGATCAGTGCATGATAGCCACGTGATCAGTGCATGATCAGTTACGTGAGCAGTGTATGATCAGCCACGTGATCAGTGCATGGTCAGACACGTGAACAGTGTATGATCAGCCACGTGATCAGTGCATGATATCCAAGTGATCAGTACATGATCATCACGTGATCAGTGTATGATCAGCCACGTGAACAGTGCATGCTCAGTCACGAGATCTGGGCCTGCTGAGCTGCGTGATTACTGTCTGCTCATCTGCTTGACAATTGCCAGCTGAGCTGCACGATTCCTGCCTGTCATCTGCTTGACAATTGCCAGCTGTGCTGCGTAATTCCTGCCTGCTCAGCTGCTTGATTTTTGCCAGCTGAGCAGCATGATTCCTCACACCTGAGTTCCATGATTATTGCCTGCTGACTGTTTGATTTGTGCCTACTCAGCTCTTTGTTTATTGCCTCCAGAGGCACATGATCAGTGTATGATAGCAAACATGATCAGCGCATGATCAGTCACATGATCAGCGCCATTAAGTCACGTGATCACTACATGATAGTCATGTGATCAGTCCATGCTCAGTCACGGTATCAGTGCATGATCAGCCACGTGATCAGTGCATGATCTGTCACAAGATTAGTGTATGATCATCCACGTGATCAGTGCACGGGCAGTCATGTGATCAGTGCATGATATAGACGTGAACAGTGCATGATCAGTCTCGTGATCAGTGCATGATAGCCACGTGATCAGTGCATGATCAGTCACCTGATGGGTGTATGATCATTCACGTGACCTGTACATGGTAACTACATGATCATTGCATGATCAGCCACGTGAGTAGTTCATGATAGCCACGTGATCACTGCATGATCAGTCACGTGATCAGTGCATGATCAGTCATGTGACCAGTACATGGTAGCTGCGTGATCATGGCATGATCAGCCACGTGAGCAGTGCATGATAGCCACGTGACCAGTGCATGATCAGACACGAGATCAGTGCATGATCAGTCACGTGATCAGTGCATGATCAGCCACGTGATCAGTGCATGACCAGGCACGTGATCAGTGTATGTCCAGCCAAGTGATCAGTGCATGATAGCCACGTGATCAGTGCATGATCAGTCACGTGATCAGTGCATGATCAGTTATGTGATCAGTGTATGATCAGCCACGTGATCAGTGCATGATCAGCCACATGATCAGTGCATGATCAATTACGTGATCAGTGCATGATCAGTCACGTGACCAGTACATGGTAGCTACGTGATCATTGCCTGATCAGCCACATGATCAGTGCATGATAGCCACGTGATCAGTGCATGATAGCCACGTGATCAGTGCATGATCAGTCATGTGATACGTGTGTGATCAGCCACGTGATCAGTGCATGATATCCACGTGATCAGTGCATGAGAGCCACGGGATCAGTGCATGATCAGTCACGTGATACATGTGTGATCAGCCACGTGATCAGTGCATGATGAGCCACGTGATCAGTGCAGGATCAATTACGTGAACAGTGCATGATCAGTCACGTGACCAGTACATGTTTGCTACGTGAACGTTGCATGATCAGCCACGTGAGCAGAGCATGATAGGCACGTGGTCAGTGCATGATCAGTCACGTGATCAGTACATGATCAGTCACGTGAACAGTGCATGATCATTTACGTGATCTTTGCATGATCAGTCACGTTACCAGTATATGGTTGCTACGTAATCATTCCATGACGAGCCACGTGAGCAGTGCATTTTAGCCACGTGATGTGTGCATGAGTTACGTGAGCAGAGTATGATCAGCCACGTGATCAGTGCATGAGTACCACGTGATCAGTGCATGATATGTCACGTGACAAGTGTGTGATCAGCCACGTGAACAGTGCATGTTCAGCCACGTGATCAGTGCATGATAGCCACGTGATCAGTTCATGATCAGTTACGTGAGCAGTGTATGATCAGCCACGTGATCAGTGCATGGTCAGACACGTGAACAGTGTATGATCAGCCACGTGATCAGCGCATGATATCCAAGTGATCAGTGCATGATCATCACGTGATCAGTGCATGATAGCCACGTGATCAGTGCATGATCAGTGCATGATCAGCCACATGATCAGTGCATGATCAATTACGTGCTCAGTGCATGATCAGTTACGTGACCAGTACATGGTAGCTACGTGATCATTGCCTGATAAGCCACGTGATCAGTGCATGATAGCCACGTGATCAGTGCATGATATCCACGTGATCAGTGCATGACAGCCACGTGATCAGTGCATGAGAGCCACGGGATCAGTGCATGATCAGTCACGTGATACATGTGTGATCAGCCACGTGATCAGTGCATGATGAGCCACGTGATCAGTGCAGGATCAATTACGTGATCAGTGCATGATCAGCCACGTGAGCAGAGCATGATAGCCACGTGGTCAGTGCATGATCAGTCACGTGATCAGTACATGATCAGTCACGTGAACAGTGCATGATCATTTACGTGATCTTTGCATGATCAGTCACGTTACCAGTATATGGTTGCTACGTGATCATTCCATGACGAGCCACGTGAGCAGTGCATGATAGCCACGTGATGTGTGCATGAGTTACGTGAGCAGAGTATGATTAGCCACGTGATCAGTGCATGAGAGTCACGTGATCAGTGCATGATATGTCACGTGACAGGTGTGTGATCAGCCACGTGAACAGTGCATGTTCAGAGACGTGATCAGTGCATGATAGCCACGTGATCAGTGCATGATCAGTTACGTGAGCAGTGTATGATCAGCCACGTGATCAGTGCATGATCAGTCATGTGACCAGTACATGGTAGCTGCGTGATCATGGCATGATCAGCCACGTGAGCAGTGCATGATAGCCACGTGATCAGTGCATGATCAGACACGAGATCAGTGCATGATCAGTCACGTGATCAGTGCATGATCAATTATGTGATCAGTGTATGATCAGCCACGTGATCAGTGCATGATCAGCCACATGATCAGTGCATGATCAATTACGTGCTCAGTGCATGATCAGTTACGTGACCAGTACAAGGTAGCTACGTGATCATTGCCTGATAAGCCACGTGATCAGTGCATGATAGCCACGTGATCAGTGCATGATAGCCACGTGATCAGTGCATGATCAGTCATGTGATACGTGTGTGATCAGCCACATGATCAGTGCATGATATCCACGTGATCAGTGCATGACAGCCACGTGATCAGTGCATGAGAGCCACGGGATCAGTGCATGATCAGTCACGTGATACATGTGTGATCAGCCACGTGATCAGTGCATGATGAGCCACGTGATCAGTGCAGGATCAATTACGTGATCAGTGCATGATCAGTCACGTGACCAGTACATGGTTGCTACGTGATCGTTGCATGATCAGCCACGTGAGCAGAGCATGATAGCCACGTGGTCAGTGCATGATCAGTCACGTGATCAGTACATGATCAGTCACGTGAACAGTGCATGATCATTTACGTGATCTTTGCATGATCAGTCACGTTACCAGTATATGGTTGCTACGTGATCATTCCATGACGAGCCACGTGAGCAGTGCATGATAGCCACGTGATGTGTGCATGAGTTACGTGAGCAGAGTATGATCAGCCACGTGATCAGTGCATGAGTGCCACGTGATCAGTGCATGATATGTCACGTGACAGGTGTGTGATCAACCACGTGAACAGTGCATGTTCAGCCACGTGATCAGTCCATGATAGCCACGTGATCAGTGCATGATTAGTTACGTGAGCAGTGTATGATCAGCCACGTGATCAGTGCATGGTCAGACACGTGAACAGTGTATGATCAGCCACGTGATCAGTGCATGATATCGAAGTGATCAGTGCATGATCATCACGTGATCAGTGTATGATCAGCCACGTGAACAGTGCATGCTCAGTCACGTGATCTGGGCCTGCTGAGCTGCGTGATTCCTGTCTGCTCATCTGCTTGACAATTGCCAGCTGAGCTGCACGATTCCTGCCTGTCATCTGCTTGACAATTGCCAGCTGTGCTGCGTAATTCCTGCCTGCTCAGCTGCTTGATTATTGCCAGCTGAGCAGCATAATTCCTCACACCTGAGTTCCATGATTATTGCCTGCTGACTGTTTGATTCGTGCCTACTCAGCTCTTTGTTTATTGCCTCCAGAGGCACATGATCAGTGTATGATAGCAAACATGATCAGCGCATGATCAGTCACATGATCAGCGCCATTAAGTCACGTGATCACTACATGATAGTCATGTGATCAGTCCATGCTCAGTCACGGTATCAGTGCATGATCAGCCACGTGATCAGTGCATGATCTGTCACAAGATTAGTGTATGATCATCCACGTGATCAGTGCACGGGCAGTCATGTGATCAGTGCATGATATAGACGTGAACAGTGCATGATCAGTCTCGTGATCAGTGCATGATAGCCACGTGATCAGTGCATGATCAGTCACCTGATGGGTGTATGATCATTCACGTGACCTGTACATGGTAGCTACATGATCATTGCATGATCAGCCACGTGAGTAGTTCATGATAGCCACGTGATCACTGCATGATCAGTCACGTGATCAGTGCATGATCAGTCATGTGACCAGTACATGGTAGCTGCGTGATCATGGCATGATCAGCCACGTGATCAGTGCATGATCAGACACGAGATCAGTGCATGATCAGTCACGTGATCAGTGCATGATCAGCCACGTGATCAGTGCATGACCAGGCACGTGATCAGTGTATGTGCAGCCAAGTGATCAGTGCATGATAGCCACGTGATCAGTGCATGATCAGTCACGTGATCAGTGCATGATCAGTTATGTGATCAGTGTATGATCAGCCACGTGATCAGTGCATGATCAGACACATGATCAGTGCATGATCAATTACGTGCTCAGTGCATGATCAGTCACGTGACCAGTACATTGTAGCTACGTGATCATTGCCTGATCAGCCACGTGATCAGTGCATGATAGCCACGGGATCAGTGCATGATCAGTCATGTGATACGTGTGTGATCAGCCACATGATCAGTGCATGATATCCACGTGATCAGTGCATGACAGCCACGTGATCAGTGCATGAGAGCCACGGATCAGTGCATGATCAGTCACGTGATACATGTGTGATCAGCCACGTGATCAGTGCATGATGAGCCACGTGATCAGTGCAGGATCAATTACGTGATCAGTGCATGATCAGTCACGTGACCAGTACATGGTTGCTACGTGATCGTTGCATGATCAGCCACGTGAGCAGAGCATGATAGCCACGTGGTCAGTGCATGATCAGTCACGTGATCAGTAAATGATCAGTCACGTGAACAGTGCATGATCATTTACGTGATCTTTGCATGATCAGTCACGTTACCAGTATATGGTTGCCACGTGATCATTCCATGACGAGCCACGTGATCAGTGCATGATAGCCACGTGATCAGTGCATGATCAGTTACGTGAGCAGTGTATGATCAGCCACGTGATCAGTGCATGGTCAGACACGTGAACAGTGTATAATCAGCCACGTGATCAGTGCATGATATCCAAGTGATCAGTACATGATCATCACGTGATCAGTGTATGATCAGCCACGTGAACAGTGCATGCTCAGTCACGAGATCTGGGCCTGCTGAGCTGCGTGATTACTGTCTGCTCATCTGCTTGACAATTGCCAGCTGAGCTGCACGATTCCTGCCTGTCATCTGCTTGACAATTGCCAGCTGTGCTGCGTAATTCCTGCCTGCTCAGCTGCTTGATTTTTGCCAGCTGAGCAGCATGATTCCTCACACCTGAGTTCCATGATTATTGCCTGCTGACTGTTTGATTCGTGCCTACTCAGCTCTTTGTTTATTGCCTCCAGAGGCACATGATCAGTGTATGATAGCAAACATGATCAGCGCATGATCAGTCACATGATCAGCGCCATTAAGTCACGTGATCACTACATGATAGTCATGTGATCAGTCCATGCTCAGTCACGGTCATCAGTGCATGATCAGCCACGTGATCAGTGCATGATCTGTCACAAGATTAGTGTATGATCATCCACGTGATCAGTGCACGGGCAGTCATGTGATCAGTGCATGATATAGACGTGAACAGTGCATGATCAGTCTCGTGATCAGTGCATGATAGCCACGTGATCAGTGCATGATCAGTCACCTGATGGGTGTATGATCATTCACGTGACCTGTACATGGTAACTACATGATCATTGCATGATCAGCCACGTGAGTAGTTCATGATAGCCACGTGATCACTGCATGATCAGTCACGTGATCAGTGCATGATCAGTCATGTGACCAGTACATGGTAGCTGCGTGATCATGGCATGATCAGCCACGTGAGCAGTGCATGATAGCCACGTGACCAGTGCATGATCAGACACGAGATCAGTGCATGATCAGTCACGTGATCAGTGCATGATCAGCCACGTGATCAGTGCATGACCAGGCACGTGATCAGTGTATGTCCAGCCAAGTGATCAGTGCATGATAGCCACGTGATCAGTGCATGATCAGTCACGTGATCAGTGCATGATCAGTTATGTGATCAGTGTATGATCAGCCACGTGATCAGTGCATGATCAGCCACATGATCAGTGCATGATCAATTACGTGATCAGTGCATGATCAGTCACGTGACCAGTACATGGTAGCTACGTGATCATTGCCTGATCAGCCACATGATCAGTGCATGATAGCCACGTGATCAGTGCACACATAGCCACGTGATCAGTGCATGATCAGTCATGTGATACGTGTGTGATCAGCCACGTGATCAGTGCATGATATCCACG